>NW_010421448.1:23561-38746 GCF_000710305.1 Buceros rhinoceros silvestris | reverse complement strand
TTAATCCGTACATAAATCAACTCCCACTGACAACACTTCCTCAAAGATGTCTGAACACTCTCCAAAAAGACTTCTTTATTGTACAGAATAATAAGTCTCACTGCATCTGCAGATTGTGCTTGTTATATAAGCACTTTCAGTGTTTTGTGACGTTTTTTGTTGTTTGTTTTATGAAATTGTCTTTTCTACCAAAAAGCTTATCCCCTTTTCTGGCAGTTGCATATATACAGAGATAGCACAAAGACAGCATCAACCTTTTTATTTGTCAGAAATGCCATTTCTTCCATTGTAAAGTCATTCCGCAAATCAGCAATATAATCCAATAAATTTATGGACTGAAACCAGCTACTGCCCCTACAAAAAGTTTCATTCACTAAAAAAAAAAGTACAATCAGTACCAGACCCGATGGGAGAACCTCCAGAGTGCCTCATCCGTTCCGTTGTTTTGTGTTCTTTACAACCATATTTCTCTAGCAAACGAAGTCTTCCAAATAGAGCAGCATCCCTGAACTTCCTCTGAAGTGTTTGCACTCCTGTATCTCAGTAACCTACTGAAAAGGTCAATATCCATTGCTCATTATCCTTAAAACTGCAAAGAAATTTCTCATCTTTGTTTTTATTGGAACCATCCCACCCCAAAACTACCAGATAAACTTTCCAGACACAATTCCATGACTAAAATGCACCACAGCACATGAACTGTCAATCATCACCTTACAACTTCCAACTACTTTTTTCCATTCTATTTACCACTTCATGTTCCTTTCTTAAAATATTTCTCAATATATTTATTTTATACACAAATAAAGGTTAACATTTCAACACTTATACAAAGTCTTAGTTCAGTTTCTTATTTTTGCTAGTAATTATTTAATCACTCATATGTAGAGCTCTTGTTCACTTACACACAAAGTCTGGAAGAAATAAAACCCATGTCTTTGATTTTCAATTTCCTACTTTTAGAAAGATAACTCAATTTATCAAGCCCCATAGTCTTACTGTAATTTCTCCATCTCCATCGGTGAAACAAAATATTGCCACACAGCAGATGAATAGATATTCTAAGTATTTGCAATGAGTAACTAGCAAGAATACAACAGCAAGAGGGTGCTCAGACACTGGAACAGGTTGACCAGAGAGCTTGTGGAATCTCCATCCTTGCAGATATTAAAAACTCACCTGGACAGACCAGCACAACCTGCATTAGCTTTGACCAATAAGTTGGACTAGGTAACTTCTGGAGAACAGACGGTTCTAGGACTTGTACAAGTGGGTTCTTTTTCCTTAGTGTTAATTATTGCCAAACGTTTACTTAGTGTATAGTTTAACATCTATTCTGACTCCCAGGTAAATTAATATATTTTCAAGAGTAAAACTTGAACAATTCATGAAATACCTTGCAAAAGGTTTCAGTCTTAAAGGTATTCAGTCTTAATATTCAGTCTTAAAGGAGACTGAATATACTAACTGTTCTTCAAACAGTTAATGAGGTAGCTTTTATTAGCAATGTTGTGTCAATCGATGCATAAAGGAGCTAGGTGATTTACCCAAGATGACAACAAAAGCTTGTCCTATTTGGAAAACTCTAGTGTTACAGTATCTGGAAAAGCTTATCGCAGAGAAAGAACAAATATTTCTTCCGCCTTGCCATTCTGCAGGCCTTTAGCCAGCTCCTGCTGGCAGCGAAAAATATCACTTTGACTTCCAGGTCAAATATATATATATAACTGCCTATGTATTGCCCGCTTCTCTTCAGTCCTAAACTTGTCTTAGGCACAGGACTGCTTAATAAAATGTAAAATAATACTTTCATAAGTTAGGAAGTCTCTGTAAATATGACTGCTACTTTAAAATATTGTTATGCCTTTCATGTGATACGAAACATAGATAGCAAGGAAGGGCAGAAAAAAATTATCACCAAATTTCAAACAAACTGTTAGCGCATGAGCTTGTGTGCAACAACAAGCATTCTTAATGAGTGCAAAAAGCTAAAATGAGCTACATTATTTCAGCAAAGTGCTGGTTTTCTTTTTATCAAGAGTCACGTTTTTGCAAATCGAGGGAACAGAATATTTCACGGAACAGAAATTTGAAGGTCACAGTGATGCATGTCTAAATTTTGATAGTTGTAAATATAATATTACTATCAAAAGCAACTAAGTCATACACCATTACGTACACTCTGACAAGGTTCCATGATCAATTCAGAATGACAGATAGATTAATCACATTCTAGTTTGACAAACTGCATTGAAAAATGTGACTCCTAACTACAAAATTCGAAAGCTCAGCCATCTACATCAGATAATAAAGATTCAAAGACCTCTCTTCATCAGTGTGACTTGATTAGTCCCTCTTCAAAAAGGGGCTCTTTTCTTGTGATGAGGCGCTTTCTCTTATGTACCTTTTTTCTCTTTTTCTAGATTTATTATTATCCCTATACTGACATAAAAATAGTGAATACTAAGGTGGCAATCTGTTTTACTTGAGCTATAAATAGAGCAAATGGAGATACTCTCTTTCAGCACTACATGGATCATAGTGTGTAACGCTAGTCAAGAACTGGAAAAAAACAAAAGGGACTTGCTCAAACACACTTATGCAAAAAGCCTACTACAAAATAATGATATAAGGATCTAATTTTATACAGCCTGACCTTTACTATTAATTAGTTCTTTTTAGCTACACTGAGTTACCTAAATAAAAGTAAATGTGTATTTTAAATCAACTTCACCAAACAGTTAACTTAAAGTGAGATGCTATGTTATTAGAGCATGAAAGAGAAAAGAAGACCTAAAAAAAGCTACATAAAAAATGTTCACAGCAGTAAGAAGATAGTCTGTCTTATCACAAAACAAAACAATTACCTATTACACATAAAGGAAGAAATGCTGTAAATAAGTCTTTCATTGTTAATGATCTCAAGATACGTGAAACCACCAAAGTTATCATGGTATCGTTTCCCTCATTAACACACCATAACCATTCTTCACAACACTTATGTCGCTGATGAGCACACTAAATGTTTTACAGCTATAAGAATTTTATATTAGATACTTTAGCACAAAGAGATGACTTTTAACACCAAGCTGTCAAGCATCAAACCTAAAATTGTTTGCATGTTGCCCCTCAAGATTTTCTGTAACCTAGGTGATAGAAAAATATTTTCATATTCATTCTATGGGTACCTAGCAAAAACTAATTTGTAATACTTCGTAAATACTAATATTTAAATTACTATAATATTACAGAACAAGCAAACTCTATGACAACGACATATACAAAAAAGGTATAGAAAAATGTATGAAAGTACCTCTGCAATTTCAAAGTACAGCAATGACTATTCTAGAGAGCCACATCATTGTTGATAATAATTAAAATACTTTATTTAATGGACTGCACGTATTTCCATATAAAATTATAGTTCTGAAATATAACCACATAATCACATACAAATGTCTGGAACAAAATAATATTTATTAACCTTGTATTACTATTGTTGTCTTCTATTACTGCTCAGAATAGTTGGAGCAATATTTAAAGAAACATACCTTTTAATATTAACTCAAAAAGTACTTTATACTGATTTGTTGCACTTTTTTATTCAAATATTTTCTTTTTATTTAAAAGGTACAATTTCTGTTATTCAAACAATATTTTCTTTGTTACACATGCAATCTACAATGATTAAGAGATAGCTCACTGAGAAAAAGTACTGTACACCACATCTTCAAATTAGAGGGAGACAGAAAGGCTTGCAAGTACCTTGTTTTCAGTTGTTAAATTGTATGCACACATGAACATATGACTTCCACTTAGCCACAAACTATTGCTTTAAAATAATTTATTAGAAAGTATATGTCAAGTCCTTGCACTAATTTACAAATACTCTTCGTATTTCTCAGAATTTACCACTTAAAAATTAACTTCATCTGTGTCTGCAAATGTTAAATAGTTTCTGTATAAACAGATTTAAATTAACTTATACATTTAATTGTATAAAGATGGAATGATTTTCTGATACGCAGAATCACTGGCACATTCACGTCACCTCTTACAAACCAGAAGACTGTAAAATTCAGGATTTAAATACACACATACATAAAACATTCTGAGATAAAAGAGTATTTTTACAATTTTTTTTTTACTGCAGGTATTATACACAGACTGTTAATTGGAGCATTACTTTATCAAATATTACATTTAAGACAGTTACTATAATAGCACACTAGTATGATATTTCATACGAACTGAAAAGCAGATCACCCCCTCTGCTAAACAGATGCCGTTACACACACCAATACCTAGGATACCAGTCAAAGCTCACTTGTGTTAGAAGCACATAGATTAGGACATTGTTATTTTCATCTACACACTTCACAAAAAGCAGCAGTAAGCACTTTAGAGTAAATGAAAAGCTACATTTTGCTTAATCTCCAGCGTTACAGTTGAAAACAGAAAAAAAAAATCTCAAGTTGTTGTCATATAACTATATTGCCAGACAAGACTGGCACAACCTACAAATTCTTTTTGCTTAGGGAAAGCTCAGTGAACACAACAGCATTAATGTCTTCATTGAAATAAATATTTTTTTTTAATTTAACAAAGGAAAAAATGAACACTAATTAGAACATATTTTGTACTGGTAAGAAGTAAAAGTACATTCAAATAAAACATACTGATTGTAAAAAAAAATATTTAAATTTTAAAAACAAGCACCTCAATAAATTGAGCATAGCCTTTAGAGTCCCTGCACAAAAAACCCAATGAAATAACAAGCATTTAGAATAGTATTTTCTTGAATAACTAAAGAGCATTTTCTAGTTAAAGCTGAAAATTAACAACTATGAACACTACTTCTATAATAAAAGCTTGAACCTGAAAGGCTGCACTTAAAGAGGTTTTATAAAAATACTGATTTTTCAGTTGAGCATAATCTCAAAAAGTTCAAAACACAGAAAGTACTCTGGAAAAGTGGACACAGTATTTCTATCCATTTCTGCTTTGCTATTGAGTTAACATATTTTTTGCATTCACTTCAAACTAACATTTCTAAATTAGTAAATACAATAAAGATAGTAACATGCATCCTTTTCGAAGGATTCAATTTACTTCTCCTTTACTTTGTGCATATTTCTGGTGTGGTTAATAATAAACAAAGCAAACATTTCTTCCTTGAAGTTAGTTAGTTATGGCCATTAGGACTTAACCAGAATTACAAAAGAAAAGCTGGGCCCTTCTTACATAGATCTGCAACTGTTTAAGTGTAGAATACAGTTAGAGAAGAACAAAAGGATATGAAACACATACGGGAGTCTAATGTAAGTCACAGGGAAAGACACAAGGAAAAAATCCTAACAACTAATATAGCTGATTACATATTTCTATTAAATTCATGTTTAATACCAAAATTACAGAACAAAAACGAACATAAAACTCTGGCAATAAGGATCAAATAATCATGAAAGCTTACTAACAGAAAAAAAGCTGTCTGTCACAAAATGCAGCAGCAAGAGGGGAGGAATGACTACTACATAAAATGTTTTCTTAGGCTTTCTTCATTTTAGATAAACAGTTAATTCATATAACTTGAAAATATGAAACACAATAATTCACTAATATGAAAATTAATGTACCGTAAATAAAACAATATTGTAATATAAGACCCTGCTCCAACCCTCTCCTGCTAAATCACACTTTAACTGCTAACTTCTGCAAAAGCTTTTCTGACAGTACAAAAATGACTGGTACTGATTTCTAATAGTAATCAGGTATTTTCATGAGGAGAAGAGCTAGTTAGCAGAAATTGGCACCCCATGAATAACCTGAATGCTGTGTGACTAGTGTTCTATCATCACACTTCATTGTAAAGTTTATTAAATTTTTTCAATGAAGAGTAAAACCAGAATTTGTCAAGCCCATCACCTTTTAAAAATTTACACATTTCTCATAACTACTTTTTCTTTTTGGAGCAGTACAGGATTGTTCCATCCCTCACGTTACTTACCTCAAGCTAAAAGTAAATTTAAAATTATCATTTTGCATATTCCCAACTGTCTGCACATTACAGCTTGGTGTCTTGCCCTTCTCAATCAACCCCTAAATCTTCTTTGCGTTTTCACAGTGCAAGACTAACCAGAAGATGACTAGTCATCAAGCTTGGTGTAGAAAAAAAGACAGTGGATGAGAACAATCCACACCACTTATCTACATTAGCTATTTCCTATTTTTTTAAATTATCGGAGACTTATATTTGAGCTTACAAATTCAGATGCTAATGGAGCTAATTCTCATCGTTATCAAAGTATGTTAGACTGTATTAATCAGGTATTAAAGTGTAAATAACTGAGTCAAGTTATGCATGGCAACTTTTATTTGATACCGACTACCTTTTACATTTTACACGTTTTCATAAATATTTTTACATTATTTCAAACTCTTCCACATTTACTATATTTCCAAGCAATAAACCCAGTTCATGTTGCAATGAATACTACAAGACAGTCTTACATATAAAGGACAAACACACATCATGTTCAAAACAGCCAATGCAGACTGCACACACATGACCTGGTATTTTCCATGCTCAGACACCATTTGAGACTTAAAATGCTTTTGCATTACAAAATCTTTATGGTATTTAACACGTAAGGTAAATCATAGTGGGCTATTCACTTTGGAATTAATTAGATGAAATCAATACTCAAACTTGAAATATGTGGCAAATTTTTGACTTATTTTATTAGAACTTTGTAAATTACACAGTTCAGACAGACCAAAAAGAATTACCACATCTTTAGCTACAATGAAGTTAGTTGTGTGAATAAACAAATCTAATCTAAAAACCAAAGGCATCCTTTCCCTTCAGAACAGAAAACAAAGACTTGCATATAATGTAAAACCAAGTAATGCAGAACTCACGTTAGCATGTCAAGTGCAGAATTTCTATCCATTCATTTTCAGACCTATTACCCTCCTTTTTAATATAAATTTCCTCCTTTTTTTTATAAATGTTATTTTGTGATGTTCATTAATACCTGTTTGGCAAGTTAAGGGGATCTCTACATTATGAAGGATTTTGCCACCTCAGATATAGCTTATAAGAAAGAGAGAAGACCAAATATTTGGAAGAAGTTCCTTCAAAGATGAACATAACAAGCTACCCTGCAGAATTTTTACAATGTCACAACCACATGGCCTTTACAAGAAAGACCATTAAACGCCCCTCAAATTTCACCATCCAGATAACTGTTTTATAGGACACAATCACTGTGCACAAAGATCATAAAAATATTACATGCAAACGCTATGGCATTTCTTGCTTTAACAGAGAATGCCCACCATACTTATACAGCTTCCTAGAGATCATTATTTACCTCCATTCCATTTGTTCGTCATCCCTTCTGCCCCTACGATTTCCCTTTTCTTTCTTATTCCTACCTTTTGTTGTTGCTTTTCTTCTCCTCTCTTACTATGCACTTCTGTTTTGTCATCTGTTCTCATTTGCTACTTTCTTTCAGCTGGCAGCATGTGAACCCCAGGGCGGAGGTCCCATTCAGCCATGTCTGAGAATGTCAAGCAATTCTGGCTATGAAAGCCAGCTACCACCTGGGAAGGGATGGAGGGGGGCTGTAAGCCCACCAGAAAAGCTTGCCCAATAAAAGTCAGCCTCACAGCCTGTAATTATAACTTCTCATGCACATGTACCGGGGCCTTGGAAACTGTCCAAGCTTTCCTTTTTCCCCACTCCTCCTCTTCTGTTCATTCTCTGAACTTCTAACAGATAAGAAACTGACGTAGTAGTCAGTATTTTGGTACACCTCAGGGGTCTTATCTCACTGCCCAAGTGACATCTTCTTGCAAACAGATACCTCACCAACTATGAAAGAGTATTCAAAAATGCACAAAATATACTAATAATCTTTTACAAGATTTCAAAGTTGTTTCTCTGAAGTACATATTGCTCAAGCAGGATTTTTAAGATATAGTACAGTTCCAGTGTAGTTTGTAAGGTCAGTTTGCAGCCTTTCCTTGTAATTGCAAATACATTCCTTACGCTGGAAGTACTATCACTGGTGTACTCACTGTTAATAGAACAATCAGTTTAATAGCCCTTTTCAATCCACTGAAATTATGTTAGAGCCATAATTTTAACTGAATATTTACAGGCTACATGTATTATGAATGCTGTCATCAAGGGAAATTTACTGATACGTCCCTCTCACTGTAACACACACTATTTCATCAGTTACACGCCTCCTATGCAACTTATGTGACACAGAGGTGTCCTGACATTAGTCAGAACACAAATAGCTGACATGTCAAAAAGATATGTTTAGAGATCAAACAGATCTTCATTTCACTATTTGCAATATTTCTGTTATTTTTGCCACATTTAAAGTTTCACGGGTGTTTATTGGAGTATTTCACAAAGAGCTCTATTTTACTGGAATACGAGCCACTGTCTTAAGTTCCGCACTTGAGCTTTAACAAACAAACAGGGTGGAACACTGACAGTGTCCTGAGACGTTAATTTATTTTGTTTCATTAAATGAATTGTGTTACTATTATAGAATGCTTATTAAGGCATGTTCCAAAAGCATCCAATACACACACACACAGAGCTGTACTTCCCACATTAACTTAGCAATCATTGACACAAGAGATGCTCTAGTTCTTGCTAAAAGCACAAAACTGAAATTAGAAGATTATAATCCTACACATACTGAGAAGTATGATGAAAAACAATTCTTAAAGGCAAATCCAGTGAGCAGAGCAGAACATTTCTTGAGACATCCAAAGAAATGAATCAGCCCAGATTAATAATGTGATTTAGAGTCTCAAATTGTGATACATTTATCAGATACTCAAAAAAGTTATAAACACAATGTGCTGCAAACCTACAAGGAAAGCACTTCATACATTTTCACAAGACCACAAAATTAAAGATCTGTCATTATGCACTCTACTTTTGAATTCACTTATTTAGTAAAATAATTTATTCTTGTACCACTGATGGATAACTCCATACATACCGATGCCACATTAAGACCACACATAACATTCAAACACCACTATGGCAAGGTTTGTGCTATGTAGCCAGCTGAGGTAGAACAGAATGACCATTATACATTTTCACAAGACCACAAAATTAAAGATTATTGTCATTATGCACTCTACTTCTGAATTCACTTATTTAGTAAAATAATTTATTCTTGTACCACTGATGGATAACTCCATACATACCGATGCCACATTAAGACCACACATAACATTCAAACACCACTATGGCAAGGTTTGTGCTATGTAGCCAGCTGAGGTAGAACAGAATGATCATTCTGACTCCTATCGGTTCGTACTGTTCCTTATCACAGTAGCATTCTTGCACAGGAAGTGGTACAAACAAGGCTTATACCAGATTAAGAGCCAACCTCTCCTCAGAAAAAAGTGTAGGTGGGATTATTACCATTAGATGACTCTGTGTGATTCAGAATTGCAAACTTAATAACACAGTTCATTTCTACTTTAAAGTTAGCACATATTTAAATAGTTATTTGTCTTTTAAGTGACTTTTCTAATACATTAGACATCTAGAAGTATTTTTATTCCATCTTCCTCTTCAATTATTCCTTTCCAAGTTCAAAGATCTTTACCTGTATCAGCTAAAACACTTTTAATGTGGTATTTTCCCCTCTAATTGCAGCACACTAAAAATAATGAGCCATTGTTTTGGGACTTGGATGGTCATGGAGGGCACTTTGTTAATTTTCAATGATTGGAGAGATTTGACTTAGACCTTTCTAGTAATTATTAGCTAAAAAGACTGACTGACTTTTTTATTCTTTCTGAGGTCTAATGTTCTGATTAGCTTGTATTTATATAATGAAAATTCCCATCTATCCTTTATTTAGTCAGATTTTTCTCAGCTTTACATCCACCCGAATTTCTCTTAGGGTAGTCAATAGTGGTACAGTCCCCCTGCCACTTAAAGCCCACTCCAGACCTGAAGTGATTTCTCTCCCTTACTCCGCCTGCTCCACTCCCTGGGCCACAAACCAGCCCAGGGTAAGTCAGGCTTGGATCAGGAAGGACAACAAAACAGGACACTAAAGTACCTCCCTGGTATGCTGGTCCTTGCTTTCCCAGCCTTGTACTGCCCTTCCTATCATCTGGGAGATTGTCACCACCTGATAGCCTGGTACATCTGTACTTGGGTCATGATAACCTGACCTGGTACATCCATACTTGAGTCAAGGCCAGCAGAGACAATATCAAGCATCAGAAATGAGCAATTTCTGGGCCTGGCAGAAAATACCAGAATAATTTGACATCTGTGATAAGCTAGAGCACGAAAATATCTGACGAAAGTCAATCCTCTCAGACTGCATAAACAGTGATTCTAAATCAAGACCGTTCGAACTCTCCTGGATCACAGTGGGCTGCATCCAGCATCTCCCCTGTGTCAGAACACCTCTCAGGTACAATCTGCACAAAAGGCCAGGATGAAGTCAGACTTCTCGAGACTCAGTTATAGTCTGCAGAGATTGCTGGAGCATTGTGAGCATCTAAAGGAAGGAAATTTTAACTATAGGCTGGCCTCTCTTTCATCCACCTCACTAACACGAGTGTGGATGGGTATATGTTTGTCTGTGTCTGTGTGTGTGTTTTGTGATTGTGTCTATGCATAGGCACGTGTATATACATATATGTATATATACGTACATATATCCTGCAGTAAGTGTGAATCTCGTCATCATCAAATCTGTAACTAAATCACTATTCGACTATTCAACATATTTGACCGGGTCATCTTGTTAATTTTAAACTGGCTAGTGATTATGCACCATTACAAAATCTACACCTCACCATTAATAGATCTTAAATTGCTGCCTAATCACAACTGCATCAGTATTTTCTCCTGCAACAGTAACTTCCCAGAGAAGCTCAGATGATATCTGTATTCCTGCTAAGATTCAAAGCTTCTATTTTAACACTGCAAAGAGTTAATTAGCTATGTAGTGGGAAAATGTGATCTGACAGTAAAGCAAATCTAAATAAATCAAATTCTTTACACATTCAGAACTAAAAAAAAAAAGGAGGGTCCAAAGGTAAACAGGGAAGGAAGCTTCAATTTTACCTTCCTAAAAGGTAGAAATGCTATGAAAAAAGACAAATTTGAAAACAAATGAAGAGGGACTAAATATACAAAAAAATCACAAAGTCTGGAAAGTTTCATATTCTCTGCAACTAATCATGCATTTATCATCATAAGTCATTATGGTTTTAGACATAAGCTGGATAAACATATAAGAACAAAACATAAACCACAGCTGATTCAAAAGTAGACTAATCTAATAATATGAAAAAGACCTCAAATTCTAGACTCTTGGAAGATACTTCTAAAATTATGCAATTTTTTTTGAAAAGTAACTCAAGGTAAACCGAATTAGCCTAACAGATAGAAGGCTGCATTATTTACAAAATTTAGGCAATTTCTGCTGTCTGTTTTTTGGTTAATTTAAGCCTAAAGCTAGAGCTACAAAACTTAGAAAACGGGTGAATCAGATTAAGTAGCTCTAGTAGAGCCTATACAGATGCAAAGAAAAAAAAATTAAAACAGAAAGAGAGCCCATTTACTTCAGAAGGGTCTCACAGAAGTTGGGTTTTTTTCCATTGGTTGCAAACACAGACAGAATGAAGAATAAATTTAGGAAGACCTATTAGTTATGGCTAGAGTTTTATTTTTTGCCAGTCAGAACATTAACTTTTAGAAGACAAACATGCGACCTGAAGCTAGATGTTAAATAATAAATCTGTTAAGGGAACAAAAACTAAAGGCAAAATATAATAGAGTTGTTACGAATTTTTAGGCCAAAATTATTACTATTAGGACTCAAATGACGTCACAGCTGAACTTGTATTATACTTTACTGCCCACAGGAACTTTAAGATCGTGAATGTCACTTTGTTTAATAATAACAGAAATAAAAAAAGAAGTATGCATTACAAATTCACTCCCACTTACCTAGATTGCAATAGGAGAAAAACCATATACAACTTCCTCTTTGAATAAAAAAATGAATTTTGAGTTTTCTTTTTTGGTGGATTTTTAGTTCTTTCTCATTAGCTCAGAGATGAAAAGAATAAACACAACTAAATATGCTTTTTGCCAAATGATATCTCAGTACTAGTCACTGACTGCAATTATTGTACGTGTGAAAATTATTTTGATTTTAAACCACACGGTCACTTGCTATTGAAGACCCTGAGGTTAAGGTAAAACTTGGAAAGCTGCCTGAAAGCTGAATAATTACATAATTGAGAACAAAAGGCCTGTCACAAATACAGAGAACAATCTCAGAACAGGTTTTTTTTAGGCATTGCAGCAGCACAAATATTACTGTTTCTCTTTATTCTGCACTATGAAATACCTACAGAGCTGCACAGACATTTCCGTTTCAATTAATCAATAGCTATGTAAAGCTTTTCCAAATGATATTAAAATGCTGGAGTTTTCTTAAGCAATTTTTGTTTTAATTCTAAGTTATCAAGGGAAGTAATAAAGGACCCTTTTATTCTTCAAAATATCTGCCAATATATCAACAGTCACACTTCCAGATCAAGAAAAAAAACCCAAAAACCAAACACAACATGTACTCATCAGGACAAAAATAAGTTAGGAATGTCCTTTAGAGAACATGGAAATTTTATAATAGTCAGCAGCAAACAGGATTATGTAATTGTTAAATAAACTAGAGAACAATTTCTAATAGTTGAATAGATTAAAATTTATTTTCAGTAAGACTCACTCCACAAGATGTATACGGATACTTCTTATTCTGAAGTGGAAAAACAAATTTATAATCAGAATGTGACAATCATGCCTCCTAATAAAATAAACTTTTTTTGTTTATTACTTTTGCTGTATAAAAACAGCCATCCATTACAAAAGGTACAGCAAAATATCTTTAATAGGATAAAATGGATGCCAAAAAATAGAAGTTAACTTGAGTTCCAGAAACTTTGCTTAATAAAATACAATAATTTACAGAATTATATCATGAAACACCATGAAAAGCCATCAAAGCTATAAATTACTTATATTTTGCAAGTGTGTATATATAGATAGATAAATCCAAATAGATAAATATTTCACAATGGAACATTATTTGTGGAACACCAAGTACGGCATATTATCTCATTTGAAATGTTAATAGGTAATCACTTCATAGCCATCTAGAACTTATATTCTGAATTATAGTAAAAGTCTTCACACATGAAAAAGATTACGCATGTACTTGTAGTACGTGCTTCTACACCTCCATTCGTGTTTAAAGAAATCTTGATAAATTTATGACATTTTTGAATAGAAATTCGGCAAAAGCTGAGCCTAATACATGCCTTAAATCCTGCCAGTTCTGAGCAAATCCACAAATGCAAATCTCTCATATGCAGTAATTCATTAAGCATCTTAGAAAAAAATAAAAGAATTAAAACAATATATCATTTTCCTCAAGAAACTAAAATAAAATATTAATTTTGTTGTTTTTTTCCTCAGACATCGAAACACAACGCTGTTGAAGAATTCATAGGGCTGGAAATAGCAGACCCAAGCCCTGAACATTTTGATTCAAACAGAGGTCTTTCAGAGATTTTTTTTTTGGCTGTAAACTCCATGTCAGCATTACATAGCAAAGCACCTTTAATCGCCCTGAAGAACGGGAAGTAAAACTCTTTCCATCTCCACTTCAGTTTCCATCTTCACACGTTCACCGTACATCAAAGCAAATCAAGGCAACCTGACACACAAGGACTATTCCCCTCAGTGATCTGGCAGGTGCTGAGGCCAGACAGAAAGCCTGTTTTCCACAGCCCTTTACTGTGTTTGATCGCTGGTTACTTTTGATCTGACACTGCCCTCACGCTAGTAATGACTTCCCCCTTGCAGAACCCACCTCGCATCTGTCACCCAGAATAAAGGGTATCACACTGCGCCCTGACAAGGCCTATGGCCATGAGATGTGCTGCCAGCGAAAGGCTCCCCAGCTCCCACCATTTCCAATTCAGCTCCTTTTGTTCTGCTGGGTACTGGGGCCAGGGCACCAGCGACAACAGAAAGGATTATGCACCAGCTGTGAAGCTGAGCTTCATGAATTGATATCTTTTCATCTTGGCTTCATCGTCTCCTTAAATGCAGTGAACTTCATGGTGGTTACTATGAAATACACATCCAACAAATGTTATGGAAAGTTTGTTTAAATTCTCTTCCCCTGGAAAAGAAAAGCCAGTAAATGTTCCCTAGTTAAATAAGAAGCACTTTTTTTTTTTCCCCTGAACTATTATTAAAAGTTTTCCAACTGATATTGTAGGAGATCACTAAAGTGCGACTGGTTGGTGGCAGTGAAAGGGCAGAGAAGGTGAGAGGGGAAGGATATTATTTTTGTTTTATTGACAATAAGTGTTTGAGAGTTGAATGAGGGAATTCTCTATATCTATTTTTCCTTTGTAATTATTGTGGGCTTTAACAGCAGGTAAAGAAAAGTAGAGGAAGATTTTAAATCAGATCATGTTACTGGCAGAATATACAAAAAAAGAACAAAAACTGCACAGGTAGTACTATGCATAAGATAAACTGAATTTTGTTTTAGCTTTTAATTACCAGTATTGTAATGGTACTGTTGTTTGAATTTCAGTGTGGTTAACACACAGTTGAAAGACATAAAACCTTTTTCAGTCTGAAGTCCAGTTAAAGAACTGAAACGTCAAAGGTTACAGTCTCACTCTTATACTACTATGTAAAGACAGATTTGCATGACATGAGTCAGAGTCTATATTCTTAACAATTAGATATTTGATACTCTAAATAAAAGGGTCCTGACTTCCATAGAGCGTTTTAAAATTAAACATACTCATATTTTACAATTCATAGGAACTGAGCATACTCAACGTCTTAGGAAATAACTTGTTCAGGACCTAAATGTAAACCAAGGAACCCAATTATGTAAACAGATCAATTTCCAAAACTGAAATCAGGTATTTTAAAGAGCTGTAGTGACTTCCAGTCACTACTTGAATTTTAACTAAGTTCTGTTGAAAACTCAACTCATTTTTCCAATTATTTCCTATTAAAAATAATAATTGAACTCTAGAATCTGTCAATGTTTGAAAAGTTGAAACAGTATCAG
>NW_010421448.1:8101-23456 GCF_000710305.1 Buceros rhinoceros silvestris | reverse complement strand
CTGAACTTCATGTGGCAAGACAATCACACACAGGAATAGTGCATCACGACCTGTTGATACCACTACATGCACCCTAGAATAATCCTGAAATGAAGTGGAAGAATGCATAGGAAATGAGGTCGCTGCTCAGCACTTTTCCATCAGGAAGCTCTAGGACACTATGTAAGTCACATCATTGTGACTTATTGAAGTACATCCTTGGAAGATCAGACAAAAACCACACAGGTAAAGGAAGACATGACAACAGACGGATTTGTCAGACTTAGTACAGACCTTGTACAACTGGGAATGCTAAAACACTGCAATCCGAGCAGCAAAGGCTGCCCAGGGAGGTTGTGGTGTCTCCTTCTCTGTAGGCTTTCAAAACACTCTTGGGTTACTTTAAAAGTAAGACAATGATTCCCAGAGTTTTCAAATAAAACAATCACATTTTGCCTGACAATTTAAGCCTGTGTGTCTCTGTCAATCCCTACATTACCTATGTTAAAAATGGGGGGGGAGGGGGGCGGCGTTTAACCTAAAGAGTGGGTTACTGGATGAATATAATGGATACAAAATAGACCTTCAGAACAAAGTAATACAGGAAAGACAAATACACAAATTGTGAGAATGAAACTGGAACACATCTCTCTGATTTGAACTAAAATACCGAGCTACAGGCTTTAAAACAAAATCATGAGAAGGACAAAAGCATTTGCAAGACCCAAGGAAAAGAAAACAAAAAGTATCTGCAATACTTCTTGCCTGGTCTGAACAGAATATAACAAAATGCACAAATCAAACTGATGAGAGATCTTTGCATATGGCAATCTATGTGAAACTTAGTTCAGAGCCTAGAAAGCAAATACTTCAACTATTCTAGAATTTAAAAAAAAAATCCTCAAGTTTTGTTCTTTTTTTTCCATTGTCTAAGTTTAGCAAACTTGAAAGATGATCAAAGTAATAATTAGAAAGCAGCTATTTAGAGACTGCTAGATACTTTTTCACAAACATTTGAAAAGTTCATTGAAAATATAACTTTCATGGGAATAGATGACCACCTGTAAGGAGAGACACGTTTTTGCTGTCAAACAAGATGAACTACAGCATTAAGTTGCAGCCTCAACATTGAGGTACATCTGAATGAGGTCAGCGTAATGCCAAATCAGAGCCTGTCCTACATGTAAGCCAGGCCTACGTGCTCGGTTCTGCATTAACAGCATGCACTCAGTAACAGTAGAGCATATAACGCGTTTGCACCTGCTACAAGACAGAGGAGGGAGGAGGACAGCAGGGAGAAGAAAAAAAAAAGATACCAACCCACTCACCCCACTCCACTCACATCAGCTTGCCCTCTACGGATCAAATCCTAGTGGATAACTGTTTTGTACAAAGCAGAACAGATCCTGCTGTCAACTAGGTGCCCTTAACTCAAGGATTCTTGCTGATAATTTTTCTTTCCTCTTCACAGAAGTCTTAACACTCTTGTTCTGACGAGTAACAGCAATCTTTTTGAAATCTTTTCTTTTTTTTGTTCTGGGCAAAGGGAGGATGCCATTCTCAATGACACCAAACAGATTGAAAGCTAACCAAACCAACTTTGAACAAACTTGGTGTCAATAAGTGAAAACTGAAAATAAACTGTGAAAGTATACTAAGAGACAAGTGTTCAACAGAAGGTATGATTGGGGCAGGGTGGGGAGCAGTCAGTAACACTGAATAACAAGATGAAAACTATGGAGTTTCATCATAACTGTAATCCACTAATTGAATTTGAAAAGGAATTAAGGTCAGCAATGACAGAAGCCCTCTGACTCCTTAAAACAGTTTGCAAGACAGAATAATAATAAAAAAACCCTCCATGAGAGAAATAACTTTCACTAAACATTTTTGAAACAGACCGCTTGCACTATACAGAAAAAAGTGAGACAGGTAATAAAAGACATGCTATTTATATAACAACTAGGTTAGATTCAACAACAAAGATAAAGCCGCTACAAAATCATTTAGCTTTCAGAGGAGAAATGGTAACGTAAAATACGTGGATATACAAAAAATATAGTCATAAGAAAAATTTTTTAAAATCTCGTATTTCGAATAGAAGTTTCCTTTTTTTAATTTAAGATCATCATTTAATGTTGCTACTGGGAAATCGAGACTATCAATGGAAGAGTCCAATTTTTCCTTTTATCTGAACCTTTGGAATCCTGTTTTCGTTTGCTTGCTTGGGGAGCAGAGAGAGTTCTGAGGTAGGTAAAAGACTCTAAAAGCACTCCACAGTCCAACTTTGATTACAATAGCAAATAAATAGTTCCCCTGAAATATACAATAATTAGGAAGAGAAAAATGCTATCCTTCCTCACCCCCACACCCACCGCCCCACCTACCCCCACACCCACCACCACCACTCTCGACCCCAAGCAGTCCACAGTGGTCACAAAAAACACATTTGTAATAACAGATTTAAGAGTATTGAGGCGGAACGGTCAGCCTCAATCCATCACTTTGGCAATGACTCTTTGACAATGCCTCTTGAGATTCACTAAATAACGCTACCTGCTGGGTGAGCCCGTTTAAAAAAAAAAAACAAAAAACCCCCAACAGAACAACAAAATAAAACCTCACAAAACACAAGCAAAACTACAATTTTTACATAGTACAGTTCTTCACCCTGTATGGAGGCATACAACTCACTTCAACTAAGTAAATTTTCAAATAGCAAAACTAAGAATTTTATAATTTGATACTGAAATTATTTACATAATATTGTTTGTGTTTAGAAGGAAGAAAACAAGCAACAAACATGAATACTGCATGAGAAAATGCCTTCAATTCTAACTGTAATTCAAAAATTGTACAAACAGCAGCTACTACCTAGCAGGTAATTTAAAGCTTCACTATCTGTGTAATTCACATATGAAATGTCTAAGAATTGGTTTTTTGGCACTTCCCGTCTCATACATTCATATATAAATAGTTTAAAAACTCACTGATAAAAATTTTTGGATCAGGTGACTTCAAGATATCAGAGTATATGTAAATTAAAAGATACCAAAGTTGTAAATGAGGCATCATCACTGAGTGGGTTCCTGTCTACGAGCCAGTTCTTAGCCTTTTCTCTATTTAACACATTTGTCTTTTTGAAAAACAATTTTGTGTAACTGAAATCTATTGGTAAATGCTCACAGAATACATACATTAGCATAAGATAAAACACGAAAATATATGTGTCAATTTATGGCTGCAATCTATACGGCAAAAGTCTACCTTTGGAAAAACACTCCAGCTCAGTAGTGATTTAATTTTTCACATTGTGCTGTCTAGCCACCAAGATTTCACTTTTCAAGATTAATCCAAAGCAGTTTTCCTAATCCCTGTAAGCAGACTCGGTGTATTAAGACATGATTGCCCTACCTTTTTCATTTTGAGGAAACTACACCATGGAACACGTTCAGGAATGAATTTTCCCAAGCTAGTCTGATGTTCACAATCTACACCTTTTATTCCACACCCATATATCACTTTGGTAATATTTTTAAGACAAGATCATGAGGAGTAGGAATTAGTAATCCTTTTGTGATCCCTTATATTTATTCTTAGAAATAATACTAATAACACTGATAACTTAAACATGATCCAAAAATGTAAAAAAAAAAAAAAAAAGAGTAGCTGGTTTGCTAGAACAGGCTGGAAGACTGATTATGCTTGGAGAGCAGCATCACTTATAAGACAACTGACCTATTCTCTGATTAGGCCTAGCCTCAACTTTCAGGGGATCCATGGGGAAAAAAAGTAGGAATGAAGTTTAGAGCACCCCTTATAAAGTCTCTTTTCTGTATCACAAAATGTATGACTTCTGGGAAAGCAAGTGTAGTTTATTCATCTTAACTAGCAAGGCTTTTCCAGAACTCTTCTCATTCTTTCTAATGGCCAGGCTACATTCTCCAACTGATCACCAAAAAAACCACAACAAACCCAAACACCCAAAACAAACAAACAAAAACCCCCATCCAAAAACCACCCCAAAGCAACTTTATCCTCCATTTTTCCAACATAAGCATAGCATCTTAGTTAAAGCTGCCAAAAAAAAAAAAAGAGAAAAAAAAAGTTTTATGCTAGTCTGTTCTTCAGCACATTCCCTCCACTGATTTTTGTTATAGTGACAGAAAGCCTCTTAGAGTGGGACCTCTTTTTAAGCTATTGCATCCATTTTCTACAGGAGATAAAGAGACCCCAAGGTTCCTCACTTCTCCATGTTCTCCACATAAAACCATCAAGGCACAAAATAAAGATGAGGAAAAATAAACAAACAAACAAAAACCAAAAAATCCCAACACAAAACCACAGCTGCCCGCTTTTACTCCTACACTTACAGCAGACCCCAGCATCTAGGCAAAGAAATTTCAGGTAGCCTTATCAAAA
The DNA here is from genome assembly GCF_000710305.1 of Buceros rhinoceros silvestris. Taxonomy (NCBI): domain Eukaryota; kingdom Metazoa; phylum Chordata; class Aves; order Bucerotiformes; family Bucerotidae; genus Buceros; species Buceros rhinoceros. The sequence continues at coordinate 19,055 of NW_010421448.1, read as the reverse complement.
CAGAAAATGCTCATACTGTGCCATGTCATGCTACATTGCTCTATATACATTTAGCTAAATAATTCGTCTCAAAATGAATTATCTTTAACATAAACAGATGAATAGGCAGAAAATAATGTTAGTTTCTTTTCAAACCTTGGCTTGAACACAGGCAAGCTGTATTTTTCAGAAGCTAATTAAAGAGCAAAAGCATATCCTTTATACTAGGCAATACCCCCTATTAATTTGTACAGAAAAATTGAATTTTAAGGATGCATAACCAGATATTCATACACACTTCCTAATTTTTTTTGTAAAAAATGAGAACTATTCTAAGCCAAATATTTGCTCACACACATACTCTCTAGCTAGAAGGGAAATTTTTGTCCAAAGAAATCAAGGAGGGAACGTTATTAGCAACTGAAAACTTAAGGTCTTAAAATGGAAATTGTTCTGCTGCGTTATCCATGTAATACAAACTGCAAAGACAGCAATATTAAATGAACTGGTAGATCTTCAATAATATTTGTTTTCAAAAATCAGCTACTGCTTTTAAAAAAATGCTGATTTTGTGGTGTCTAAGAGACTAGTAATCACTCTTACATTGGTGAGCCTAACTTCTCCGCATGACAAACTTAAATCAAGAAAACCATAACCAGATGTGTTATGAATATAACTACAAACAGGTTAACTTGTAACAGTAATAATTATGCCCCCTTCCGATGTAGCTCATTAAAAAAAAAGTGCACTGCTTACCTAAAAAAAAGAATTAAAAACCTAATTTCAACTTTTTGTTACTTTTAAGAGAGCCAAATTTGTCAGAAACAAATATTTCCAGAGGATTACATAGATGGAACAAGATTGCACTCTTCTGTGATGAACACAAACTATTGCAGAAGTCAATTGTTCTAGTAAACACAGCCACAGCATACCAATGATTCCAGCGTGGCAGAGCTGATACCTAAAGAATGACTAACATAGAATCACTAACATAGTTACCAGATAAAAGGAACAATTTATTTTGGGCCATAGTGTTAAGCCACAGTATCTAAATCTTTGACCTGTCTGTTACTTTTTATTATGCACTGAAATTTATTGTCCTTCAAAGGTGCATTTCCTATAAATACCAGCCACAGAAAGATAGAAAGCATGTTTAGTTCAAAACCAACCTATTAAATTTTCTTTTTGAACTACTGGGCAAAAATATTACATTTTTGCTTGCAAATTTTCTTTAAAAATATAAGAATTTTTTTCTTTATAGAATGAAATAGTTGGGTCCGTGTTCAAATAATGTGCTAAAAATGGTGGAGCATTTATATATATACACTATTCTACAAAAATCTCTGCACAGCTAGTAGCATCTAAATATAAACAAACGGGAATCAGACAGATAATCTTCAGATCAAAAAAGCTTATACCACCACAAACACCAAGTTTTTAACTGTTTTTAATGTATATTTAGTATCTTTAATATGCTTTAGATACTTCTATCACGTCATTCACGTTCTAACTTAAAAGCCTGTACTAAATGACAGAATGGTAGAAATTGTTCTGCAGACAAAGACATCTGCGCATTACGAATTATGAAATCAGTGTCACACAATACCACTTTTTTAATGTATTACTAAGAAAAGAGCTTGAAAATGACAAAGATGGTCAAAATACATATCCAGATTCAGTTGTTTCCTGCTATAACACTTATTTAAAATGTACTTGGAAATAACTGGAGAACAGGAGCTTGAAGTATTTGATTCCCACTTGTGTCTAATTTAATGTACAAACTGTACTATCATCATCTTCATATGATCAGAGCAAATTACTAGCAAATCTCACTTCAGTATAAAAGAAATTAAAAACTTAATATAACAACTTTTTGCAATAACTTAGCAAAGTTTTATTTTAGGCAAATAAGGTGTAGATTCACAGACAAATTAGACCTATTCCTATAGTCCAAGATACCACTTAGAGAATGGCTACTTCTAAGTAAAAGCATCAAAAAAAAAAAAGAAACTAGAACAGCAGTAACTCACCATGCTAATATACAATATGCCTTGTTTATATAATTCTTTTCAGTCCAAGACGAGCACACTTTACAGGAGAGGAAAACAGTTACCTGCATGAGCATATGTTACCCTGTTCTTTACTGGGTCCACACAGCAATGCAGCTAAAACTGCTACCTGCACAAAAGCAAGAAGCTACTGTCATGTTATCTGAAACGTCTCAAATTAGTTTCAGAGTTAAAGAAGTTTTGAATTTCCATACACCTTCACCCACAACAGAAATGAGGCATAAGGAGAAGTCAGGTATAGCCCTTCATGGGACATCACAGCTCTACTAGACAGAATCACAAGAAATTCGTTACCTTGTGCCAAAACAATTACTTCTTCTAAAACTTCAGCTTGTATAATAGCACTGAAATTTAAACCCCACTGTTCAGATTTCTTCAAGCAAGAAGTAATAGCTTATTTGAAACACCTTTGTCAAGTGAGAAAAAACCTCTACAGCTGGAAAAAAAAAAAAGACAAAAACATCTGCATGACATACTACTGTAAATAACTTTAGCTCAAAAGTATACTATTTCTAACTCATTAAATGCACTGCAATACTTATTCGTTATAAAAAGTTTGTTACGAACACTTCAAAAATCTGAAGAAAATATGTATGAGCAACAGGAACAGTACTGCTAAGAAACATTTTTAAAAAAAGAAAAACAAGACATTTAGCACAAGAATGACTCCTATAAGAAGAAATTTTCTAAGATATTCTGAGATGTAATGGGCAGTACTAAAACTGAAAGAAAGATAACACACACAGCTGTTCTGAAATCTACAAAACAACACAATCCTGAAGTATCCACCATTAAAGTATTTTCAAAACCATTTAAAACCACAGAAATCCTCAGCCAATATTTCACTGTAGAAATTCATTTTCATGAAAGGACAACCATATTTAAACAGATTTATGTAGAATGCATTCAAATCAAACAATTTCAAGAATACAGTCAGAAACTTCTTACTTGTGCTACACATTATAGGTATTCTCTGTATACTTAAGTAGTCTTTAGTATTTTCAAGAGGCTGAACAAGATTAACTATCAATTCCCTCCCAAAACAATCAGACTTCACTGCAACTGAAAACTTTAATTTTCATGTAAATACAAAATCAAAGTATTAGAAAGTATTAAGATTATTTTAAAGAAACAAAACATAAATCTTTTATAACAGTGTCTCTTCAGAACTATAGAATACCTCCAAACATGAACAGATTCAGAAGTACAATAAAAGAGAACTGCAGATGCAAAGAGCTGCAATGTTGATATTCTGCGCAAAGTAATCACCTTCTTGTTGCAAAGCCTGACTGCAGTAAAATGGCTAACCATACCTCTGATGCTAAATCATAGATCATCAGAAGTTTATCATCTCCAAACATCCAAGGCCTAGAAACAAAACCTTTGGATGTGTGACATTCGTGTTAGTACAGGAAACAACAGCAGAGGCACAGCTACGCCTTGAATAGCAGCACTGTTTGACTGTGCAACTGTCGCTGTAAAAATGCAATACTTGGAAGAAGTCAGAAGTTGTCTTCTGGAAAACTGCAGTTGCTACTGCACATTTACTCACATCAAAGCAAGCTCATTTAACAAAACCAGTAATTTTTTCATTTGGGAGGAAGGAAAATACTTTGTGAGAATCCTACACCTTTTTTTAGTATGGCGAAGTTTCCAGAATTCATAGTATTGTTTAATGGAACAGTTAAAGCTATCTTAACAGTTCACAGCTGCCCACTACCACCCTTCCATCAGCCATGCTGCTTGACAGACCTTCTCATTCTCACTCCACAGTGAGCTCTGCTTATCAGTCCAGCAGAAAGTTACTCATTTTTAATGCCCCTCACTCCACTGGTTGAAATCACTCAGGTCAGAACACTGGAGACAGCGCATGGAAGCTTTAAAGTGGCAGCACACACAAGAACTGATTCCTTGCCACAAATCCTATTTTGCAGAACTGAGCCATAGCTTGTGATTGCTTTTCACAAATAGCATACATGCAGCTAGTGAGCACACAGATACTCTTCTACCCTACATGCATCTCTGAAGAGCCAGAGTTACACAAGCTAGCTAGCCTTTTTTGGGGTTTCCTATCTCTTGCAAGAGTAAGGCAAGTTCATTTCGGAGCATTTATTTGCATGTGTTTGTTTCATTCTCAATTAACCATTCTGAACCTAGAAGAAACAAACTGACCCTTTCTTCTTCTGTAGATTAGCCCTCCAACTACTAAAGCAGTCCTGTGACATTTAAGTACCATTTTTTGTTCACCTTTCAAAATATTATTACTGCTTTCCATTTCAGCTTATTAATAGCTCAGATATTTTCTCTATGTTTAAGCAGAAAAATATTAAAAAATACTTCCCATGCACATTTGATGTTTTTCACCATGATTTTGTAGCTTAGGTTTTTTTCTAATTTACATTTTCATAGTTTAGACAGAAAATATTCTCCAGCCATTCTTATAATTTTACTAAACTGGTAGAAGACGGAAAACCAACACAATCTTTGCCACTGCTGTGATTTAACCCCAACCAGCAGCTCAGCCTCACATAGCCACTTTCTCATTGCTCCCAGTGGGATGGGAGATGGGAATTGAAAAAGTGACAAAACTCACAGGTTGAGTTAAAGACAGTTTAATAGGTAAAGCGAAAGCTGCATGTGCAAGCAAAGCAAATACGGAATTCATTCACTTCTTCCTATCACCAAGCAGGTGTTCAGCCATTTCCTGCAAAGTAGGATTCTATCACACTAACAGTTACTTAGGAATTAAAAATTGATAACTCCAAACATCACCCTTTCTTTCTCATCTCTCCAGCTTTATTGCTGAGCACAATATCTTATGATATGGGATATCCTTTTGGTCAGTTGGGGTCAACCGTGCTAGCTGTGTCCCCTCCCAACTTCTTGTGCAACCTCAGCCTGCTCACTGGTGAAGCACTGTGAGAAGAAGCTAAGAAGACCTTAGCTCTATGCAAGCACTGTTTAGTATCAACACTACTTTGGCCACAAAACCAAAACCTAGCACCATATGAGCCACTACAAAGAAATTCAATTCTACCCCAAACTAAGCCAGTACACTCATTAAATCATTCCTATGGTCATCTTAGTTACACTCATGCATTCCTGTCCCAGATAGACATGTATCTGTAACCCTGAATTCTCAAAAAACTTAGAAGACTTAAAAATAATTTTTTATTTTTAGAAAACAATACTTTCTGCATAATATCAAAGGAAGGTACAAATCCCACATATCAAAAAAAAGAAAGAAACAAAAACTTTGGATACAACGGAGCAAGGAGACAGTCACAAGCTGGTTTTTGAAGGCTACATAGCAAGACAATCTTTAGGAGTGTCTCAGACAAACAGAACCTCCAGAAGTTTAATATGGGGAAATTAAAAAATACTTTAAAAAAAGGTTATGATAAGAGAAGAAAGAAGGAACACTAAGCTAAAGACTCTGGGAAAAACACTGTGGCAAAGCTGCACATAGCTCCGAAAAGCAGAACAGAATGTTCAAGATTGGCTACAGTAAGTACAACAGTACCTATGTCTAAGGCCCAGACACATGCAGTTTCTTAAGCATTAACATCTGCAATAAAAACAATAATGACAGCTGAAAGACCACAGCAAATTCTACAGTAAGTAAGGCTGGAATCTCTAGGATGATTAAAGTGCATAAATGTGGAACACAAAATCAGGTTTAGATATGGATGATAAATTTACATGAAAACCCTCTAGTGTAAATCCAAAACTTACGCATCTAAGGGACTGATGATGCAGGTCAAAAGTTATAGCAATTTAACCTTGACTCAAAATAGACAATATTTAGGATAGTTTCAGCAGTTCATTCTCCATGCCTACTTAATTTGACCTGTGACACACATGTCAACAAAGTATTATTTTGGTGAACACAACTGCCTGGAAGAGCACCTTAAGATAGCTGTGTGAATACACAGTGACTAAATACTGGTCACTATAGCAACATCAGGAGAGGGAATGTAGAAATTTGTAGAACTTACTTCCATTACACCTAACTGCATAAAAGATTTGATCTCTCATACTTAGAACTTCAAGCTATGCAGTTACAGTCAAGTTCTTTGTGAAACAAAGTGTTTTCATCCAGCTTCAGGAATTTGACAAGTTCATTCTTCTAGCTTCATGAAGATGAAAAGTTCAAATGGAATTTGCTGGAACAAATGATATAAACAAAGATGCCTTTCTGTCATTCATTATTTTTACATATTCTTGTCTTTGCCTCACAGAAATAAAAACATATTGTTATTATCTTTGATGGATGCAAATTACCACCATTTTAAAATAATGATACTGACACTTTTAAGGATTTGCTTCACAGCATCATACTTGGGATCTCTTTCAGTAAGAATCATCACAGTTCACTGGGAGCAGTATTATCAGCGTTGATTTATTGCTATCCTTAAGTGAAAGGATGAAGATTTTTGCGAAGCACAACATGGGTCAAAATACTAACTTACTAAATTAAGAACTACTAGTGATTTATTCAGAGTTTGCCAGTGGTCTCTTTGCCACAAGATATCACTAGATTAAAAAAAAAAACAACCAAAAACACCACCACACACAAAAAACGACCCATCCCCTCTCCCACAAAAAAAAAAAACCAAACAAACCCCTACTGAAATGGAAGATTTCTGTTACAGCTCATTTTAGGTGACTAATATCCAGTAGCACACATTCTATTAAAACAAGTATTTCAGCTGAAAGATTTTCACTTTAGTATCACGGAATTCTGTTTGTGAACTAAAGTAATACAATAATATTTGCACCATTGACCCAAATGGCAATTAAATATGGGTATTTCAAACAATCAACAAGGCTCCATATCCAGCTACCAATCCCTATTCATGAAGTTTTTAAATTAAATTAATTTTAAATAGATTAAAAGATCAAATAACTTGTTAACATCAATAAAAGTAAAAAAAAAAAAATCAAAAAAACTCCACATAAAACCACAAAAATCTAAACAAGTGCCTATCCTCTACTTTATTCAGTATCACTTAAGTCCATTAAAACGTTTATAGATCTACCCTATATAATCAAACATTTTGTTTAGTTCAGTAATAATTTATCCTTTCAGTAATCAGACTGAAGCATAAATTTGCTCATTAAATGTATTAATTACTGGAATCCAGAGAGAAAAAAATTGTATATAATTTCACTGCATACATCTTTTTTAGTATAGCAGTTACATATTGTCACAGAGATTTTATAGCTTCAGCAAAAGCCTCTTTTGAAGGCAATGTGCTATTGCAACTTTCTATTAATTTGCTTTTATTTACATTAACTCTTTTAACATAAAATGCTAACAGGGCAAATCAGACAAAATACAACAACAGTAAAGAAATTGCATGGGCATCTTCTGAGCTAACTAATAATTACATTTTAACTTCCTATTTGCAGTTTGACAGAGCACTTAAAAACAAAACATGCATGCTCTATAAATGCAGAAATACCCTATAAATACTATTCATTTCTGTACTGCCATTGCCTTAGGTATATATTTCAATTACAATATGCAATGGCTCTTTCAACAGCTATACAGAAAGCATAAAAATTGACTTACATTTAAAACTCCCTCTTTACTGCAATTTGCTTGTAGATTGCTTTTTTAGGTTTTTCACATCTTGTCTATTCATTTGGAGTCTTCAATACTCGGAGTATTACTCAGTACTTTGTACATTTGATGTAGGAGTACACTAACATGCCAGTCATTAATGGCATTAGTAGACATCACATGAATGTATAAATGAAGCTTTTGTGTTTAACCTTTTCTAAAATTGTATGCAAAATATACCATCTGCAAGTATCAAATGAATAGTCATGCTATAATGTTGACCAAAAAGCAGAAAAAAATTCTGCATAAACCACTTTTCCACTCCTTTTTTGTTCCATCCCTTGGTTGTTTGTCATTATTTTGATTTACAGTGTATATACTACACATCTTTATACACAAAACATTCATAAAAAGCAGTAACAAATTTCAGCCTAAAGAATTATTGTGACTGGTACAATACCTAAATTTATATCAATATAAAAATTCAAAGTTTTTTAAACTGTAGAGTAGGTAGAGTCACTCATCTACCACATGTAACTTAACAAGTTGAAAAACATAATTAATGCAACAATACAGACTACAACTCCAGTTCTTAGTTGCTTTGAAGATGTGTATGTGCACACACACTGTACATGACAAGTCAACTCACAACATCGAACAGTTGGTTAAAAAGCTCTATAAAGGCAGTACTTGTTTAAAAAAAAGAAGAAAAAAAAGCATAGAGTAACGAAACCATATAGCTGACCTTATTACTCAGCCAGAGTGTTTACATGTACAGTCAAGCATTTGAAAAGGGTACACAACTAGCTTCACATGAAAATTACAGTCTATACACACATTTCGTTTCTGCACAGCATGTAGTACGAAGAAGCTGCACTAGTATTTACAAAAAGACTGAACTTGGGGAACTGGCAATGGGACACAGGGCCGTTCACTTCTACCAGTGGCCCAGGTCTGTGGTAACTGAAGTTACATGATTTGACAGATGGTCAGTAGGTTTTATGAGATAAGCTGGTGCTCTCAGTCCAGTTCCTGGTGCTTTTGTGATGTGAATAACTATCCACTAACACAAATGGGTACTCCTGTCGGCAGCCACAGTAACCACTGAGTGAGCAGGGAGACTGAACAAGCCTCTTAACCCTTGCTAGAGGTCTCTCTCTAGGTCAGGGTTTGCAGCACTTTGGTAGTCAGTGGGGTGAAGCTGGCACTGCTGCTGCTGCTCATGCTGTACCTGTTTAGTGGATAAAAAGAGGACTTCAGCTTCCAATGCTGTCAGTCTAAAGAGTTTCACAAACACTGACTTCATGTTAAAACGCGTTTCCTTTCACCTGCTTAAATAGAAAGTTGCCCCATTGAGAACAAATACTTGGAGAGGCAGGATGAGGGACAGAAATCACGCAAAAAGCAAAGGTTAAAAAACAAACCCCAAAAACCCAAAAACCCACACCCTGCAACTCTTGAGTAAAACCTCCTCCTGCAGAGATCAGAGGTCTTTTGAACAATACAACACAGAAAAATGCTTCCAGCATAATTTAAGGTGCTGCATTTAAAACTCAAAACGTGGCGTTAAGCATTAAGCTTTAAGGGGCTCCTAATTTATCTGACAGCAAGGGCTTAACGAGAACTAGGCTGCTGCTCTGTCACACACCCTTGAACTGAAGAGTGAGACACTTGAAGTACTTTTGTTTTACACTAATAAAAACAAATGTGGTAATAAGAAAATCCACGCTATTAGTCAAGTGTGCAGACACAATAATTTACTTAAAAAACCGAAAGTTTCCTATGTTGTATTCCTAACTAAGCATTCCCAGAAGACACATTCTTGGTCTTTAAGAAGTCACAAGTTCAAAACTGCATTACCATTGCAGAAGATGGTCTTACTCACGAATGGGTAAAAAGCAAATCAAGGAACCATCCTGGTTTTCTCCAGGATTCACTCAGAATCTCCCATAGTGGTTAGTTCCAACTCATTCACTTTACATTCATTATGTCTAGTATAGATCGTAGAATGGTTTGGGTTGGAAGGCCCTTTTAAAGGTCACCTAGACCAATCCTCCTGCAGTGAACAGGGACATCTTCAACTAGATCAGGTTGTTCAGAGCCGCGTCCAGTCTGACCTTGAATGTTTCTGGGGATGGAGCATCCACCACCTCTCCGGGCAACCTGTTCCATGTTATACACATTTCTATCATATGTTCTTCAAACTCATTCTGTTTTAAAAGCACATGGAATATTCTACAGTGTCCCAAAATTCTTTCATTTTTCTCCTTCCTCTTAGCTAATATTTAATGAACTACACAAAGCAAACCTCTTCAAATGGTTCATTAAGAATACATATAACTACACTACAAGAGTCAAATGCTATTTAATTGAATAGGCTTTGTTATTCTAACAGTCTGAAGACATTTAAGAACTACTACTTTAAGAACTACACTACTTATAGTGATGCTGGTAGCTGAACCGAAGAGAAAACAGGATCTGTGGCACCAGCACAATACTCACAAGTTACCTACTGTGTCTTGGTAATCCTGTGTGGCAAGGACCTGTTACGACTACAAAGTCAATACCGCCACCTAAGGGTGACGATGAAGTATTGTATTTGTTGCCAGATTATTTACAGAAACATTTACATAGAAAATAGAAGTTTGACACCTGCATAGTGGTTCAAATGCCTTTACAGCAAATATATATTTATGTACGAGCATGAAAATCTTCACTTTTCTTCTTCTATTAACACCAAACTTGGCATAAATGTTCTACCTTAAGAACACTATTGCAGAAACTGCCCAAGTCAAAATGCAATGTTTCTTTTAAGAAAAAAAAAAAGTACAAAAAAAAAAAATCAAACTGATGAAGAAGGTTGTATCAGTTAGATTTCTAAAGGAATTAAGTATTTTATTTTTTTGTAAAAATGAACAAAGTGAATGTTTCAGCAGGGTTTATTGAAAGGCTAACTTTCTGGTGCGGCTCTTAATTCTGAACAGATGTTTCGGTTGTTATGAAAGCTTGTTTTCCCATACTTAGTTATTCACTGCATTTTTAAAGGACCAAACGTTGTTACAGTACATTAGCTGATTTGGTGCATGTGTAACATGTTTGACAAACTAAAACACAAGAGGGACCTTATCATTACTACTGAATACTACCAACAATGTAATCTGTAAGGAGTTTTTGCTTTAGAAAGCTCTAATTTAATATTTGACAGGTTATGAAGCATCATTGTCCAAAGCTATAATAGACAACAGAGAAATCAATCTCAGTATAAGCATCAACCTCAAAATGTGTGCATATATATGGCAAGTAACTAGTCCTTTATGTGAAGTCTGTGTCTACAAAG
>NW_010421448.1:0-7946 GCF_000710305.1 Buceros rhinoceros silvestris | reverse complement strand
GGAAAAGTCTGGAACAACTACAGTTCTTTTCAAAACCTCAAGCCAATGAAATAAGCTAGTTAGAAAGTATTTTGGGTAAGTATTCACAAAGAAGCATGGGAAAACAATCCTTTTACTGAAATTTCTCCAAGGAGAACAGTTTTAAGTAATTATATGTAACAATTGAAACAGTATACTGAACACGTTGAGGGCAGAGAAATCACATTCTTAAGGAGTATTTTCCCCCAAAAGCCTCTTTCATTTACTTGCTAGGAATGAAAAGTTATTTCTATATATTCAGCTATAGAATATATATTTCTATTCAGTTATTCACATTGTCAGGTGACGTGCAGTTCATATGCTTCATAACACTGTCTTTTTTTCCCTCAAACAATTTGCCTGTACTAAACTCAAATCAAAGTACTTTCTCTTGTCCATGTCTGCCCTGTGTCATGCACAGGGTACACCACTGAAATAAGCGTTTTGTGGCTGACATGTATGAAGAAGAACGAGAACTTCTTCCCAAAGTCAAAAATGGGAGCAGGGAACGGGGGCATATTAGTAAAACAAGGATAAATAAACCAGGTTACACTATGTTGTGATTCTTCAGAAAACATGAAAATTGAGTTTATTTTATGCTATTTTACACTAGGTTGATTCCAGTCAATGCTTTAAAAGATTAAGTATCTAATTACGTGACGTAAAAGTGAAATGTTTTAGTCTATCTTAATTCTTTTTTACTGACACTGAAGAAGTATATTATTCACATATCTTAAGTATTGTAGTGTCTATCAAATGTAGCATCACGGTTCACATGAATTTCTGCTCTATTATCCACTACAGACTGCAAAGGCAGGCAGATCACCAACACTATTATTTTTTAAATACAGCATTAAATAATTATCTGTAAAGTATTTACTGTAAAAATGTTCTTACACATCAATCATGAAAAAAAGATTAACACACCGCCAACTGGGCCAAAATTTGTCTTGCGATGTCCTCCAGTCACAGTAGACACTGTTCCTGGACATTCAAAAGACAAAGGAACTAGCAGAGTGGACAAGTTAGACCACAACCATCTGAATGAATGTATCGGCAACTGTCAAGACAAATGACTTGTCTTTAATCATCTACTTCAAAAGATTATTTTATCAGAAAGGCAGAAATGCTGCCAGCATTCCAACTACAGTAGCTTAGTTACAGTATTATTTCCCATCTACCCCTACACAAGCTTGAAAAAGAGAAAAGAGAGGAAAGGAAGACAGTATAGAGGCACCTGAATGCTACCTGTTAATGGCATCTAAAACTCCATCTCCCTTTCTCTTAAGAAAAAACTCCTCATCTACATCTAATTCACCACGAAAAAAACCCACGGACACCGGGTGGAATAGGGAGGTACAAATCTCTAACTCTCACTCGCCAAGTTGCAACAACCATTGTATCACAATTTTAGCCATTAAGACACCCACTTAAAGAAAGGTAATATAAAATAAATTGGTGTGTTAAATCGACATAGTTAAGAGAGGAAGGGTTTTCCCAGCTCTAAAGTGAGCTCCCAAACCGAGGTCTACTCAAGTCATGAGGAAATGAAGAGTTTACACACTGCACATATAAAATTGCTTCTTGGGGCAATCCTTCCCTTTGGGTACACTGAAGTCAATAGCTTCTTCTGCATCTCTCTACAAAGAGGACACAAAGCCTTTCCAACCTTTTAAGGCTCCACTCATCTAGCGAAGGCTGATATGAAAAGTTTACATTTTCCCTGACAATTCAGGTTAACTACAGCCCCACTCCATGTCTCAGTGACAGTACAGCATGTTAGCATGGAGCAGTTCTTTGATTTCACAGCTGAGACTGTACTGTCTGTCTGGGGTGGAAGGACAAAAAGGGGGCTGGTAGAAAGTTAACAATAGTATTAACCAATTCATCTTCCACCAGCTTCATTCACATTGATCATTTATATGAGGCAAATACCTCATATAAAGTTAGATAGAAAGTTGTAGCATTCAATTTCAGCTACAGCCATAAAATTCAACTAAAATTCAATCAAGAAGCTAGGAAATTTCCTAGTTTTGTCTGGATGGACTTCAATTCTGTTCTTACACCAAATTTCGGTTAGATTGATTGTATCAGGCTGCTTGAAGACAGATAAGGAAAGACAACTCAACATACTAGCGCACTCCATAAGCCCTGCAATTTTTTTAATTATTTTTTTTCTTCACTGGGTTCCCAACTCAGCCAGTATGCTTCAGAACAGAGGCTTTGCATATAATTCCTTTATATAATTAGAACATATAATTATTTGCATAGAATTCCATTCAAAGGACAGAGGAAAATTAAACATATTTTGAAGACATACAAATCATAAATGATTATGCAATCAACAACTTTGTGTTGTTACATTAGCCTTGTGATGTTAACATTTTCCTCACACATCCTTTATACCTGCTTATTAATTGCAGCTTTCACTTATTACCATGACATAATAAGCATTGCAAAAATAGGAAAGGGCCTATTTTTCTGCAAAATGCCTAGTATATGAAACAACCAGAACATAAATTCTACTTTCTCTGTTCCTGCTCAGCAGTCTGATAATGCAGTTACTTAGCAACAGATGAAGCAACTTAATGGCATTGCCTGATCCACATTTCACTGTAAAGTAACACTCACAAAGGCATTACTTAGCTGTTGGCTGCTTCTGTATAGATGTTTTTGAAGTATAAAATCCATTAGTCTAAGACAAGCCTAGATTAAAACCCAGCCATCATGTAGCATCTATAATGGTCTGCACACTTCAAAATTAATATAAATTGCCTATGAGTCACATGATTTTGAGTACCTCTAAACAAGGAAGAAATAAGCAAATACAAAACACACAGTCTTGATTTACAGTATTTACATGGAAGCTACAGAAGCTGTTTAAAAATCCGGGACCAGAAGGGCAGGAGGAGCCTTCTTCCTATAGCAGACCGACAATCTTTGAACCTCAAATACACAGTCCAAGCCCTCCTATGTCAAGCACATTTTTCTTGCGACAGAGTATTTTGGTTTCAGAAAATGAACACTTATGAAAACAAAAACACACGCACTTTCCCCAAACCACCTTCTTCACCAAGAATAGGAAGTAAGGCGTGCCACAGCAAATATTAACAGTGATTTTATTTTAGAAGGCAGTCTTAAAAAAAAAAAAAAAACACTCAGAGAATTTGGCAAATCAAACAGTGGATCATCATCTGCCTCAAACCATTATTCCCTTTTAAGTTAACTCCAAGATATTAAACAATTCCTTCTTTTATTTTTTAAACTTTGAAAGGTGAAAACGTTTATTTTACAACTACATGAGAACTTCTTACAAGTTATCTTGGTTCATCACACAAAATCACATTTCCAGCCAGATTTGAAAATCTGTTGCCCCTAGCAAGGGAAAAGCACATCAATTTCTACAGCTTTCTTACCTAGTGGAATCATTCAAGTATTATTTTATTTGAAAGATTCAACACTCTGGAGTTTGTCACAGCTTATAACTTATTTCATATTTACATTTCTAGATGAAGATTGAAGGAGCTGAATTTATAAAGCCAAACCAAGTTTGCCACAAGTTTATTTTTCTCCTGAAAAATTAAGATTGGGCAGCAGCTTTAAATAAAATTAGACATTTTAAAAAAAACTTCATTAATGAAAAATTGTGCAAAGAGTTAGTTTTGGTAGATCACTTGACAAATTTTCTGAAGTGATGACATAATTAATACAGGCTTCCTATTCATTTGCAAGAACACACTTTTGGCCCATTTCCAATAAAAAATTAGTATTACATTTCTAATAATGAAGACAACCAAACAGACATGAAAGTGAGGAACATATTTCCTGATTCTCTTAAAAACAAGAAGATAATTCCTATGTCCCATTTCAACTGAGAACTTAGATCACATTTGAAATAATAAAACCCTAGAATTAAGTGCTAACAATTAAAATGCCAACTTCTTTGGTAACATTTCAGGCTATTAGAAAACAAAAACTTCAATGGCAAAAGTGTAGGACATACCTATAATGAAGGTCAAATTAACACCTCACCCATATATTTTCCAATGATCATCCACTTATGTAGGTAATTAAACATACAGTAATCTTTACATATAACTAATCTTTCATGTACAATTATGCAAACCTTGAATTTGCTAATGTTTTTCCTCATTCTTTTACAGATAAATAACACTTTGAATTGCCCTACCTTTCTCCAGTTAATTCCTGCAGGAATATGCTTTCCTTCCAGCCTTCTCGGAAGATTTGTTTCTCTTTTTTTTTTTAATTAAAAGATTTTAATGTATTAAGATAAATATTACAAAGACTAATTTTAACAGTACTCATATTTTCTTTTGATATGGGAGAAGGGGACACACCCTTTTTTTTTGCATTTGAGCCATTCTGAGATCTCCATTTTGTTCATTATGTTCTATTTCTGAACTTCCTACAATTCTGATCAAAACAAATTTAAAAAAAAAAGAAATCATTCTCAAATGAACCATCTTAGGCATTAGTCATCTGTTTGTCTGTTTGAAGCCAAATAGCAAACAATTCTGCATACAAGGTAATTTCTTTGCTCCAGTTCAGCAGTTTTCAAGCTAAAGGTTTTATAAGCCTCACATTAGCTGATACTGAGGGCTCAACTGCAAGCTAATTTTTCCACTTTCTTGCAAGAAAAATAAAAAAATTCAAAAACTAAAGCCAGTGCTCTACTCTTACCTTTTAGTAGATACTGGCTGTCAACATTAGAAACCATAATTTCAGAGACTACTTATAATTAGGACACAAGATATTTTATTACTCCTCGATAGATTCCTTTTACTAGTACAGGTACGCTACTGCATCCGAATGAGAAAGTGGCATATTTCAACAAAATCAAGAATCCAACCTCCAAAAATCTTTTCATTTAGGTAAGTTTGCACTTTCTACTGCAAAAAAAAAAAGCATACTGGTATGAAAAACAAAGTAACGCTCCATATGGACTAAGCACTTTCCTACACAAACCAGCTACCTCCCAAAGAATAAATCTTGGAATGTCATGTCAAAACCAAAAGTTAGTATGTATCTGTAATAGCATTAGCTTAACCTATACCTTGAAACACCTTCTGAGCTATTCCTATAGAACCTAAATTTTCACAGCTAAAGAACGTTAAGCAATTCGCTGCCAAAAAACAGCTATTCAGAAGAAAGTTTAAACAAATAAAAAGCAAGAGAAAGCTTTGACAATGAAAACACTGTGGAAAAAAAAAAATCATGACATGTACTTACTAGTTTGTTTTCTTGCATGTATATTCTTTGCAACTTCAGACAGCCTTTAGCTATAATGATCATTCCTTCATCTGAGATCTTGTAACATTGCCCAAAATGAATGTCTTTCAATTCTCTGCATTTTGAACCCAGCTGCAATTAATGAAATCAAAGCACGTATTTAAAAATGAAGGAAAAAAAGAACAACAGGATTTGACCAAACTGGAGAGCTAGGAATTAAGATCTCTTTTTGCTTCTCCAGACCACCCCTCCACCTTAAAATTGATCTTTCTTTACAGATTTTGTAAGTACTACACACAAACAAACAAGAAAGATTATAATTACATACATGACCAAATGAAGTTGCTAACTACAGTCTGCAAAATAGAATACATAGGGAAAAAGTAATTTATTGGGCACATATTTAAGTAGCTAATAATATCTGTATGGTAGACTGTTGACATCATTTGATTTAATGTAACTACTTCACAGCATACAGCATTTAGCTCCTTTAACATGACAGAAAGTTGATGAAACCTGTCTGCATGTCTAACAAAGATCTCAGTCACCTTCAGCTTTCATGTTGCAAAAAAGAGTCACTTAAACTGTGATTCCAAATAGCAACTAAACTCAGGAAACCTCAATCAGCCAGAGGCAAAGCAGAGGATGTCAAACTGGAGATTTCATTATAAAAGTGATTACTTAATCCCTGAGATATATATAGATAGATATAGATATATATAAAAAAATAATGTGCAGTCTCTAGAGAACAGCATTTACTGCACCAAGAAAATACATCCAAAAACCAATTTTTGAAGTAGAAGAGGTCATCTGATTTTAATTAAATGCTAGAAGAGGGTACGTTCTTCCATGTTCTGGTTTTGGCTGGGATAGAGTTAATTTCCTTCCTAGTAGCTGGTAGAATGCTGTATTTTAGGTTAAGTATGAGAATAACGTTGCTCACAAGCTGATGTTTTAGTTGTTGCAGAATAGTGCTTATCCTAAGACAAGGATTTTTCTGCTTCTCATGTTCTGCTAGTGAGATGCTGCATATGAAGCTGGGAGGGAACAATGCCAGGACAGATGATGCAAACTAACCCAAGGGATATTCCATACCACAGGATGTCACACTCGGTATATAAATGAGGAAGTCTGCAGAAGGGGCAGATTGCTGCTCAGGAACCAGCTGGGCATCAGACAGTAAGTGTTGAGGAATTGCCTTGAGCATCACTTGCCTTTTCTTGGGTTGTACTTCTCTCTCTTTTTATCATCTTCCTTTTCATTACAATTACGAGTATTATTACTACTGCTACTATGTCCCTTGTCCATTTTTGCATTTGGTAAGAAGTTGAAAGATAAAGAAATTTGTGGAACGGATGGTTACCTGCTTTAGGCTTTCATCAGTGAGTCTGTCTTGATTGCCCACATGCACTTTCTGAAGAAGAGGACACTGAGAAGCAACTGCAATAATAGACGTGTCAGAAAGCTGTTTACACCTGTAGGCAGTATACCTTAGGAGTCCAGGACATTTAATTGCTAATATGCATACTCCTGTATCAGATACATTGCGACAATCAGAAATATTGATTTCAGTAATATTCTGGCTTCTTGTTGCTATCTTTTCCAAGAGCTCATCAGTGACCTGCAAAGAAAATCCAAATTTAATTCTTTTCATAAATACCTTTCATTTTATAAGCACAAAATTGCCTATTTTAAGTCGCATTTCCATAAGCTATTGGGAGAATGAAAATACTTGTTTTCCAAGATAAAAGCATACTGACATAATCAGTGTTACAGTTATCTTTAAAGAATTCTTCTCCCGCACTTGGAATAAGTATCAGTTAATGGTCCTTTCCATATTTTAGACAAAGAATTCTCCTTCCTTCAGAAGAAAAGTATTTGCCTGTCCTTCTGTAGCAGCCCTATACTTTTGTATTAAAGGTAGCATTTACAGAGAAAGTTTATAGTCTCTGCAATGTAACAGGTTTTTACTTAGGCTTTGGTAACCATCCAAAAAACAGTTGCCAGCAGACAAATACTGCATTGATACTGGTAACAATGGGCGTCTTAGCAATGGAAAATAATCACCCACGGTAGCAGTGGTCAAAAGGGATGAGAATGAAACATCACCCTAACAGAAAAAAAAAAAGCTCATTAAAAACAGAGTTTGCTCCTGTTATTTGTTCAATTTAAAACAGAATACTTGCACATTTTAAGTGTCAAGTATATGAAAGACCATTAAATCAGATATGTGTACTATTTTCCCAGTGCTCCTTTGAAGAAAAAAGATTCTATCCACTTTGTACCTGTACAAACTGTAGTTAGCTAACATACCAATATTTTAAAAGAAGCCAGCCCTACAAGGAAAGAAACTTATATAAGATATTCTTCATGCTCAAACTTTTAAGTTAAAGCAAACAAAACCTAAGCAGGTAAGACATAATGCATAGAACTCCCTCACTTTCAAGTTTAGTTTCGAAAAACCTGAGGCGACATACATCGAAAGCCTTTCTAACAAAACCATTCAGGAATACTTATCCACCACCTAGTGGAGACGAGATTTAGCTTTAAGCCTGGAGAGGGTAAGACGGCAACATGAATCCCTTCTGGGTTTTTTGTTGTTGTTTGTTTTTTTAAACACAGTTGAGAAAAACACTTTCTTTTCTGCATTCACAGAATCACAGAATCATCCGGCCGGA
>NW_010421447.1:11334-20953 GCF_000710305.1 Buceros rhinoceros silvestris | reverse complement strand
GTTCCTCCATGTTGAACCCAGGACACCCAGTCATTGTGGTAAATCCTTGGGACAGACTGTCCTTGTGGATTCTATTATGGAATCTCTTCTCTAAGGTCTTTAAAGAGCAGATTAGGAAAACAACCGCCAGAGGTAGTCCTTGTGCATTTTTTTCCAAGACGGTTTCAGCCAATGTTTTAGGTGATCTGTTGAAGTTCCTTCTAGTTCTAAATCTCTAATATACAATGATTTTTAATTATTATTTTAAAGCATATATGCTACTTGTTCAGGTTGCATGAAAATGCAAAGACATACAGTTATTTTTCAGCTATTGTTTGTCTAAAATTATTTAACATTCTTGTCCAGACAAATACAGGAACCAGCTCCCTTCTCTTCTCCTCACTAAAAAACATCATGGGGAAACTCCAGAAAGAAAAGGAGAGAAAGAAATCAATAGTTTTATGGTGTTGACCAAAGAAAGCAATACCAAGGTATACATTTAATAGAAAACTAGACTTAAACAGTCTATTCAAAACCCTAAACTCTGCAAGATTCTGGTTTTTATCGACCCTTAAGTTTGAAAAACAAGTGTATATAACATGAAAATATAAAAAGTGATGTAGTTGTAGAAACCTCTTCTTTGATTTTACTTTAAATTTAAATACAAATTCTTTGATGTGGTGCTCATGTGTCCTGATTTTAGTATGTGATTATATTTACTACTGAAAAAATATGAATTGTTAGGATTTTTATATGAGCCTCCCTAAAACCTTTTGAGGTAACATGGAATTTGAAGGTAGAAATATTCTGTAATCATTCTGCTAGTTTTCCTATTATTAACAAATCAATTAATAGTGGGATTAAGTTCATCTGTAGCTTTCATAATCTTCTCCCCTATGCAATGACAGATTTTGGTCACTTTTAGATTTCAGAAATCATTGTTGAACAGTATCAGACATACAAAGTTACGGCATAGTTTTGAAGACTAGAAGTATTCCATTTTTAAACAGGATTTCTATTTCAGTCATCATTCCATTAAGAGATATTAATTTTCAGGCCCTGTGGCAGGGACTTGATCATCAAGCAGATGCTTCTGTGTTTCTCATTATTTGCCATTTATATGCATTTATAGAATTACGCAAGAAAATATATTACTCTAATTTCTGTAACTTTGCTTTAAGTAAGAGCCACAGTAGCAATAATTTTGCAGTTGATCCATCCATGATCTGCTTTTGTAACCACGCGAATGATCCACAACAGTTATCTTTCATGTAGAATTGCTTGGGAACTGAGCTATTTTGCCTTTGAAAACTAACCCTGAAGAGTTAGACAACTCTAGGGGTATACTAGCATTAGTTATTTATTAATATAGAATGAGTAAGGCAAGGAATGACTCTTCCATGTGCACATAAATTATGGATGAATCAAACAATAAAAGCTGTAGGAAAGGCAACTTCATTTTCATATGGGAGAAATCAAGTGCCAAGTATACAAAAGTTTTATGTCAATACAAAATTGACACCAGTGGCCGATTCTCCTTTAAAACTGAGCAAAATGTTGCCAACTAATTTAAGAGGTCTAGCACTAGAAAAGCAAGTACAAAACTGTTCAGGAAACATCTGTTCTGAGGGATGGCTGTAATCATTAAAAATGCATTTGCCATCAGATAATTTGTAGATGCAGAACTAGTACTAGTTTACAGATAAGGACGCAGTTTAATACTAAGAGGGTAATAAAATTGGATTTTACAACTGTATCTAGAATTTTCCTGTAATGTGTATAAAAAATATGTGCTTCCTTATTGTATGTATGAATCTGAACTCTGACAGAAATTGAAAGAGATTGCAGTAGTCTCTTAAGAAATGCAAAGGAACATGCTATATACTTGGAATGGATTGTAGTTTGCATGGTAATGGTAATTATGCAGGCAATTAAAGTTATATTTGGCTAGAACAAGGCCTCCGTGTATCTCCTTGCACATATGTTGTTACTACTGTTTTGAACACGTGAAAAAAAGAGAAAATGCAGGAATTTAGCCAGCTTAACTGTGATACTGGCTATTATTAGAGAAGAGATTAAACCCCTCTCCATAAACAGAGAGGAAGAGGAGAAGAGATCTTGGAAAGGAAGAAGTAATTTTCTCCAATCAGTGGGAGCTACACATTAATAGTTTAAATCTTACTGATCTGTCCATCTGGTCATCTTGAACTTTTTGACCATTTCTGTCCAGGTGGGAATCTCTGATCTTGGGGAATGTCCTGGAGGTTCAGCTATAAAAGTCATGGATTAAATGATCCTATCAGACATCAACCTTATAGTTCCCAGATGGCCTCTCTCCTTCCAAATAGGTTTAGCACAAAGATTGCATTACTAAAACTTTGTTGCAGTACTTGTTCCTTCAGACAAGTCCTGCCTCCTCTGGCCATAACTAGACTTTCTGTAGCCTTTCAGACTGTTCATTACCGGGTGTCCTCCTGTAACTCCCTTAAATGCCATTCCTGGACTACTGTCCATGCTCCAGTGTACCTACTAATTCCTACAAAAGCAATGACCTAATACAGCAGTTTATTTCAATACTATCATAAGATTGTTATGCTACCCTGTAAATACTAGTCTGCCCATAAGAGAGACAGCAGTTTATTTCAATACTATCATAAGATTATTATGCTACCCTGTAAATACTAGTCTGTCCATAAGAGATATGAAAACATTGATGGTCCGGGAAAGGAATGAGAAGAATTAAAACTACAGGTCAGCAGTCTGCGAAAACAGACAGGAGGAGACAAAACGGAAGAGGAAAAGATGAGCTAAGCAGTCTGAAGACTAGTATACATCAACTTTAATCACAATAAACTCTGATAACACAGTTTCTTTGCCAATTAGACACCATATATCGGAGGGTTCCCATGAAAATCTTCAAATGCTGTTTCTTCTGAAATTGGTAGGATACACCATACTCCATGACATAGATCTTTTTAATCATGTTTAGAAATAGAATGAATATATATGATTGTTAGGGGAAATAATGAATATACATGTAATCGGGGGATATAAGCTTTGGTTGGGGTAACACATGGGGTGCGAGATTTGAGGAAGATATTCCCCTTGGACCCGGTGCTGATAAGATAAAGAAAATGCTGCTTCTTAATGCTACATTGGTGTTAAGGAGTTTTTCTTCCAAATTTTAGGTAACAAGGTGAGGACTGCGGTGTAGATGCCAAATTTAGCTTCATGCTTTCCAGTGATAATGAGAAGAATTAAAACTACAGGTCAGCAGTCTGCGAAAACAGACAGGAGGAGACAAAACGGAAGAGGAAAAGATGAGCTAAGCAGTCTGAAGACTAGTATACATCAACTTTAATCACAATAAACTCTGATAACATAGTTTCTTTGCCAATTAGACACCATATATCGGAGGGTTCCCATGAAAATCTTCAAATGCTGTTTCTTCTGAAATTGGTAGGATACACCATACTCCATGACATAGATCTTTTTAATCATGTTTAGAAATAGAATGAATATATATGATTGTTAGGGGAAATAATGAATATACATGTAATCGGGGGATATAAGCTTTGGTTGGGGTAACACATGGGGTGCGAGATTTGAGGAAGATATTCCCCTTGGACCCGGTGCTGATAAGATAAAGAAAATGCTGCTTCTTAATGCTACATTGGTGTTAAGGAGTTTTTCTTCCAAATTTTAGGTAACAAGGTGAGGACTGCGGTGTAGATGCCAAATTTAGCTTCATGCTTTCCAGTGATTTTTATGTTTGAGAAAGCACATAGAGAAAGTGATTTTGTAATCATGTTATCACACACTCTTGAAATTAATAATTACATATAAATTGCAAACTTTTAATCCAAGAATTCTCTTGAGAGTTTATTTCCATAATATTTTTGTAGCTCCAGTGTGGCAGAAAATAAAAGTAGGCTTATTAAACAGTTCAATTTTCAGATTTTAATAGATACTTCCCCTGAGTTATGAAAAAATGAAATGGATTCAAACTATCTGGCAATTGCTAAACTGATGAAAAATTACTTTGAAAGCTGGTGATATACAGTTCTCTATGAACAAGTTTAGCTGGCGCAGCACAGATCCCACTGTCAATCCACTTGTCACCCTCCTGGTCCACCTCTATCCATTTACCACTTTTCTCTGGCCATCACCAACACCACTAAGCTAATTTATTATCCCTCTGGTGAGACCCCACTTGGAGTATTCTATCCAGCTCTGGAGTCCTCCGTACAAGACAGACGTTTGAGTGGCTCCAGAGGAGGGCCGCAAAGATGATCAGAGGGGTGGAACACCTTTTCTATGAGGACAAACTAAGAGAGTTCGTTTGTTCAGTCTGACGAAGTGAAGGCTTTGGGGAGAAATTACTGAGGCCTTTCGATACTTAAATGGGACAACATTTTTAAAACAGTTTGTTGTGACAGGACAGGGGCTAATGGTTTTAAACTAAAAGGGGGTTGATTTAGACTAGACATGAGGAAGAATTTTTTTATGATGAGGGTGGTGAAACTGTGGAACAAGTTGCCCAGGGAGGTGGTAGATGCCCCATCCCTGGAAATATTCAAGGTCAGGTTGGATGGGGCCCTGGGCAGACGTGATCTAGTTGAAGATGTCCCTCCTCATTGAAGGGGGGGCATGGACTAGAAGAGCTTTGAAGGTCCCTTCCAACCCAAAGTATTCTATGATACTACGAAAAATCTGCTTTTTTTCCCCCCTCAAATATGAATGAGTTATTGATCCATTTCCAGTCTTTACATATGTAAAGATAATAGAGGAGATAATTCCATTGAAGTATCTCCACTTCGAACAACTCCAAATGAAAAAGGATGTGAAAAGCATATCTTAAATTTCTGGGGTTAGCACTTTTATGATCGTCTTTCAAATCTTATTATGTTTAAGTTGTTTTTTCCTGTCTTCCTTTAGAATTCTGAAAAAAGAATTCTTTATTTTAACCTCTCGTTATCAATTTTTAATGTCTGCTTAATAGATTATCTTTGTTTTCATCATGGAAAGATTTTAATCTTGTTAAATATGAAGTATTTCAAGTGTGGAATACTCACTGATTTCTGACCATTCAGCACAGAGCAGTTAATGATATTTTTCTTTTCCAGTAATACTTTTTCTTCTTGGAGAGGAAACCACGGTGATTATCAGTCTCTACAACAGTAAGTGCTGAAGAGCTTGAAAAAAAGGTTTTTTTCTGTAACTCAGTAAACTTCTCCTAGAAACCAAAATGAAGTCTGTATGAAAGGAGGAGAGTGATACCATGATTTAAGCATGGATTTTTACAAGTATTTAAATGTTCATATAACAAAGATAATGGTTAGCTATAACTACCTCATTCTGCAGTGGATTAAACTACAAATTATATCTTCATCATATTGTGGTCAGCTTTCCATCTAAGCCTTTTCTCTTTGTTTAATCACTTGTAATAGTTCTTTCAGCAAAAATAGTGCTGGGAAATGGAAAAAGAGAAAAGATAAAAAAGTGAAAGAAGAAAGAAACAACAGAGGAAAAAAATCACCCTGGTAAAAAGCTTTTGGTTTTAGGCTTTTATTGCATCAGCATATTTAATGAAGATCACCTGAAAATTTTGTAAATTCCTGTTTTTTCCTCAATTTCAAAGCTCTAATTCCTACAAATATGTTACTGTTGAAATTCAATGTTATATATTTTGTTCATTTTTCCTTGCACTTATGAATACAAAAAAGTGCTTATTTTGAAGTAATATACATGTGTATATTACATATGTATTCCAGAATTTCATCTTGTCACAATTTCTCTAATGAGCTTTCGCTGCATTGAGTTTCAACTGGAGTGTATGAAGTGATGTTCAATAACAATATGTGAAAACTCTTCACATCACGATTATATTACCTTATGTATTATCAAGCTGCCTTAAACATTGCCATTAGACTGGAATATTGAATCCATTCTCTCACTTTTAGATGTATGGTAGTTTTTCTTTGAAAATGTCATTATGAGACAGTTTGGCCATATGCAGCTGCATTTGCCCTCCCAGGAGAGCTGGGTTTAGCTTTCCCAGCTTTTTCATACCCGAGGAGATAGATAAGGACTGGTAACATTCTGTCTTCTTTGACACACTGACCAGCGTCACTGCTGGAGAAAAAGATCTTTATAGAAAATCCTGTCCACCCTTTGAGGGAGAAGGATTGGAACGGCCATGGTTACCATTGATCCTGAAGCTTATTTTGGGTATATACTAGTACATATCCTATGCTTGCTTATTTGAGCTATAATATCTCTATCCTTCCCTAAGGTTATCCCATTATAACTTTCTTTGCTTTGATATGAATGAGAAATGTTTTCAAGCAGTGCAGTCTTAATATCAGCATATTTTATTTAAAAATTAAGAAAAAACAAAGAGAAGTGTAAGACTGCCTGTTTTGGCTATTAAAGCCTACAAAGCTCTTCACTATAGAATGGAAGGTAACACCTTTATCTATAATTTGGATGAGAGGATTGAGTTCACCCTCAGCAAGTTTGCAGATGACAAGTTGGGTGGGTGAGTCGATTCTGCTTGAAAGTCAGGAGGCCCTACAGAGGAATCTGGAGAGACTGGATTGATGGGCTGAGGTCAGCTGTAAGAGATTCAGTAAGACCAAGTGCCAGGTCCTGCACTGGGGCCGCAACAACCCCCTGCAATGTTACATGCTTGGGGAAGAGTGGCTGGAAAACTGCCCAGTAGAAAAGGATCTGGGGGTTTTGGTTGACAGCT
The DNA here is from genome assembly GCF_000710305.1 of Buceros rhinoceros silvestris. Classification (NCBI taxonomy): domain Eukaryota; kingdom Metazoa; phylum Chordata; class Aves; order Bucerotiformes; family Bucerotidae; genus Buceros; species Buceros rhinoceros. Next base: position 14,220 of record NW_010421447.1, on the reverse strand, counting down.
GACCGAATATGAGCCAGCAGTGTGCCCAGGTGGCCAAGAAGGTCAAGAACATCCTGGCTTGTATCAGAAATACAAGCAGGCCAGCAGGAGCAGGGCAGTGATTGTCCCCCTGTACTCAGCACTGGTGAGGCCACACCTTGAATACTGTGTCCAGTTTTGGGCCCCTGACTTCAAGAAGGACATTGAGGTGCTGGAGCATATTCAGAGAAGGGCAACAAAGCTGGTGAAGGGTCTGGAGAGCAAGTCTTATGAGGACCGGCTGAGGGAGCTAGAGTTGTTTAGCCTGGAGAAATGGAGGCTGAAGGGAGACCTTATTGCTTTCTACAGTTATCTGAAAAGAGGTTGCAGAGAGGTGGGGGTTGGTGTATTTTCCCATGTAAGGGACAGGACAAGACAAAATGACCCTAAGTGCACCAAGAGAGATCTAGGTTAGATATCGAGAAAAATTTCTTTACAGAGAGGATTGTAAATCATTGGAACAGGTTGCCCAGGGCAGTGGTGGAGTTCCCATCCCTGGGAGTGTTTAAAAGACTTGTAGATGTGGCACTGAGGGGAATGGTTTAGGGGCCCTGGCAGTGCAGGGTGAACGGTTGGACTTGGTGGTCTTAAATGCCTCTTTCAATCAGATGTTTCTGTGATTCTGTGTGATTCTGTGATTGAGGTGATTTTTCTGTGGGAGTGGTTAAAAGACTTGTAGATGTGGCACTGAGGGGAATGGTTTAGGGGCCCTGGCAGTGCAGGGTGAACGGTTGGACTTGGTGGTCTTAAATGCCTCTTTCAATCAGATGTTTCTGTGATTCTGTGTGATTCTGTGATTGAGGTGATTTTTCTGTGACTTTTCCTCTCTAATAATACAATTTTCTCTCCAGACGAAACAGAGGATCGTAGAATAAACCAGTTTGAAAGGGACTTCTGGAGGATGTCTATCATTTAAGCCCAACTGGCAACTAAACACCATGTGGCTGCTCTCTCACTTCTCCCCTCTCCCAGTCAGATGGTGGGGAGAATCAGAAAAAAAAAAAAAAACAGAACTCGTGGGTCAAGATAAGAACAGTTTAATACCTAAACAAACAAAAAAATTAAAAACAATAATTAGTAATAATAAAATATGATAATAATAATAGTAATGAAAAGGAGTGTAATGAAAAGCGAGAGAAATAAAACCCAAGAAAAGGATAAGTGATGCACAATGCTAATTCTCAACACTGGCTGACCGATGCCTGAGCAGCACTCCACCCGTCCCAGCCAACTCCTACTTCGTATTCTGAGCATGACATTCTATGGTATGGGATATCCCTTTGGCTGGTTCAGGTCAACTTTGTTGGCCATGCTCCCTTCCAGCTTCTTGTGCTCCTGCTCACTAGCAAAACATGCAAAATTGAAAAGTCCTCGATTCCCTAGCACCATCTAAAACTGTCAGTATAGTATCAACATTCTTCTCATACCAATTTCCATACTGAATCCAAAACACGCGTAATTCTAACTACAAGGAAGGAAAATTATCTCTTCCTCAGATGAAACAAGGTCAACATTCAATTCCTAGTTCTGCTCCAAGCGGAAGTAATTACAAAGATTGATCAGGTTGCTTAGCTTGTAGTCCAGAGATTTTTAAAGGTCTCTGAAGATAGATATTGACCACTCTCATGAAAGGTTTTCCTTCCCTCTAGTTGGAATTTCACACATTCACACATTTGGCCTTTCATCCTCTCTCTACACATGCCTAAGAAGCATATGATTATGCCTTCCCTGTACCACCCCTTAAGTAACTGAAGGCAGCAGTAGGATCCCCCTTCAACCTGAAGTGTTTCCTCTGTCTCTCCTTAAGTGTACTGTGCTTCAGCTCATCCTGAAAACCATCTACTGAACTCTCTGTTGCAGAGGGGAACCCACAGAGGCAGGGCAAATGTGGCCTCCTCAGTGCTGATTAGAGAAAAGTAATTGCCTTCCTTAAGATGCTGACTGTGCTTTTACTAATGCAGTCCATGATGTGTTTAGTCTTCTTTGCTGTAAGGTAGCACTACAAACTCATGTTGAGTTAACAGTCCACAAGAATTACTGGGTCCTTCATTGAAAAGAAGAGTCAACATAGTCATTTGGTCCTCAGCTGGTCCACCCCAGGTGCAGGACTTTTATTTGGCTTTTCTTCACAAGATTTGTTTGTCGTGTAATTCCTCAAATTTACAGAAGTTCTCTGAACTGGCAGCCTTTCCCTCTGGGACTTTAACCATTCTAAGAATTGGTGAGGGTGCATTTTCTTCTGTCTTCCAGGTTGTTGATGAAGTTGTATCAACAGCTGGAGATGTATGCAAAATCCATGAATAGCTTCTCAGTAGACAGAAGACTCTTTCCTAGCCTCAGTTTGGGTTATGTACACACAATCTGGGGTAACTACTTGGGAGTAAATTTTATAACTCTTTTTCACTTTATCGAGAGTATAGTCCTTTGAAACTTGAATTGTTAGGAAAAATTGTTGCAAATCTCATATTTTGTATTTTAATAAAGGCGTATAAGTTATCTTTGTGTAAGATAATACTATACATCTTAAATATACACTAAGTACACATACATATGCGTGTGAATAGGTATGTGTAAATTGTAGATACGTATTAGTTTATACATCTTGTGAGAGCAGATCAAATTATGGGTTCCCAGCATTCTCTTTTCCTAGATTACAGGAGTACAGATGGAGACTTAGAGACACTTTCGGAAAGTATTAAGTCTTTGGGTTTTTTGTCTCACAATACTTTCCTTTCTCTCAGGTATCTGTATTCATTCTAGGGCTAAGAGATATTCTGGAAGTCTTGGTTTGTGGCAGCTGAGCCTCAGGCTGATATGGCTGAGCTGGCCTACAAAATTTTGTAGAAAGTAAATATTAATAGAAAGAGT
>NW_010421447.1:0-11029 GCF_000710305.1 Buceros rhinoceros silvestris | reverse complement strand
GAGTGTCATTAGTCACATAGTTGGAACTTTCAACTATGTGTTGTAAGAACATTTTTGACCACAAAAAATACTGAGTTCTTTTAACATGGTATAGTCATACGGTTTCTGTCTAAAAGTCGGTGTAGACTCTATGCTTTATGGTCAGGAAAGTTCTGCACTACTACTATTAAGATGAAAATATTGTCACATGAGGGAGAGCACTTGTGGATTTCAAGCTTTCAAGAAAGAAACAGACTTGTTGACTGGGGACTGTGCCAAATGTCATAGACACTCTGTTAAGAATGGCAATGCTACAGGGAGTGTCACTGATAGAACAGTCGTTGATGAGGTCAAAATGTCCCTATTCTGGGTATTGCTGAACATAGAAACTAGCAGAGTGGTTTTTCCTTATCTTTACAGATAGGGACATATGTTTGGGTCAGTGGAAGAGAAAAGAATTTTGACCTCATTGAGGATATGCCTTGTGGTTTCTTCTACTCTCCATTATTTGCAGAACTGTTTTTTAATAACTCCTCATTTATCTCCTGGTTTAAAGATAAAACCGGTTTGTTTTGTTTTGTTTGATATATGAAACAATCCAGTTACAGTATTCCTCCCCCTTCATGTCACTGCGTCTCATTGGCTGTGGAGGTTCTTGGCAGGATGATGTTTCTTTAGGAAATCGCGTACAAAGAGAGACTGCATTCGTCTTCCTGCTCGCTGTCCGGGATGAGCAGCTATGTGCCTGTGCTTGTGCCTGCTCCTCTGCCCCTCTGACTGGCTGTCCCCCTCCCCTTCTTGCCCGTGCTGGGACATTGCTGACGTTACTGCGGTTTCTGCCATTGGCTGCGCTTGCTGCTCTGAGGGGACCGACCGATCCGCTTGCCACTGCTTCCTGCTGCTTGAAGGGGATCCTGCCGTCAGTTGTATTACTGCCACTTTGCCCTGGGGGCACACCACGCTGTGATCACCCGTCGTGATACACACCACCAGCTGCTGCAGCAGCCATTTGCCAGCTCCTGCTCCTGGCCCAGAGGGACCCGGTGGGGGTCAGCCCCAGTCCCTGCTTGTGGCTAGGTGCAACCACCATTAACTGGTAGTTCATTCCTTTATCTGCAGTTTAACCCCTGCTGCACCAGAACCCCGGACCTTGTATATATCCATTAATCCCCTGTTGTTGGTTGTTGTTTGTATAATATCGTTCTGTTATTAATAAAATTGTTTTAGTTTCCAAAACCTAACTGAGACCTCAAACATTTTTTCTTTTGCCCTTATCTCTCTCCTTAACCCTTTTTTCCGGAATGGGGGAGGGGCTGATTGGAGGGAGGATTTTTTCTGTGATTTGGCACTGGTGACAATCTTTATAGCCAAAAAAGAGAGCACAATGCCTCAGTAAGACTGGCTGGTTACTGAAGCCCCAAATAAACCCAACAGCTCCTAGAAACCTTACAGGATTGTGCTGGGTATGCGTGGAATGGAGTTCATTTTCTCTATAGTGGCCCATATAGAGTTAAGTTTTTAACTTGTGACTAAACCAGTGTTGTTAACAGAACAAAGTTCTGGCTATTGCTGAATAGAGTCAGGGCTTTCACTTTTTTTCCACTCTGCACTCTCTCAAGTGGGCCTCAAGTCTGTGAGTGGGCAAAAAGTCTGGAGTAGACACTGACAAAACGGACATTCCCTGCCAAGTAACGTTGCGTTCAGAAGTGAAAACTGAAGGGAAGGGAGTTTGGGGATGTAGCCATTGCTCAAAGACTGGCTGAGCTTTGGTCTGCTTGTGTGTTGTGGCGAGTTATTGCCTTTGCATAACATTTTTGGGTTTTTTTCTTCCTCTTTCATTTGCTTATTAAATTATCTATATTTTGATGCTTAAGTTTTGTCACTTTTGCTTTTCCTATTTTGTCCTGTCTTAGTGGAGGGGAGAGGAGGGAACAAGCGGGTGCATGGTGTTTAGCTGCTGGCTGAAGTCAAATCATTACAAAGACTTGAAAGTTTTTGCCCTGCAGCTAATGAGTAGAAGGACTACTATATTTCCCTGATAAGCTGGAAGTCAATCTGAAAAAAATGCCTGGTAATGACAAAAGCAAATAGAACTGAGATATCTAAATATTTAAACTAAAGCCTCCTAAACCTTGCAGTGGTTAATGTTGGGGCTATAAAGGGAAGCTAGTGGCTATCTTGCATCAGAGAAGATGGGTTTAAAGAAGAGAAATTACTTCCGTTGATAAATAACCGGATTGGACCCAGATACTTTGCTTAATAAAACTGAGGCACACATTACTGGCCTGCTGTATACCCTTACAACAGGAACAAAGTGCATGGCTGTCCCAGCAGTGATTATGGTCACTTGTATTTGCCATTACCCTATCAATGGGCTTGGAAGCCTTGAGGTGGAGTGCAGCTGGCACAGCATCTGGGCTGTAAAGGAAGGTTGTGCTCCAGGTTTACAAAACCATTGCTGGTAACTCTATAATTGCAATTGGCCTGGTGGCATTAAATAGGACACTAAGTATTGTGTCCACTTGACTGTCACTAACAATGTGGTGAGATCTGTCAGGGAAAACCAGTGCTCCCATGCTTTACCATATGCAATGACACTGCACTTACCACATCAAGTGGTCTGAGATGGATTCACTGGGACCATATAGTTGGCTTGTTCTGGCAAGTGTTGGCAGAGATCTCTCCTGTGGTCTTCCTGGGCCTGTTTTTCCGTTGTTGATGGCTGATGCCCCATGGGTCGCAGGTGGCCCTGTGAAGTCACCTGGCAAAAATATTATGTGGGGTGGACTGTATCCTGACCTGTTAATGTTCTGAAATAACACTGATATTTGTGTGGCTGGGTGCATATTGCAGAAACCTTTAGTTCTACCGAAGCAAAGTGAAATGCTTCCTGCAGATGCTTGAGTTGGCTCATGTCTTCCAGATTTGTAGCATTTCTATCTCTGGTTTATCACCTGGCTGCTGGGACCGGAGGGTCCTATTGGGACAGGGCAGCATCTGCAATTGGAGCTACAGATCAGGTATTCTTGGGTGACATCAGATATTCCAGGTGCAACACATTTGGGACTACAGCACCTATTTGTAGGTTGCAAAACAGTTTACCACATTATGTTGTCACAGTCTTTGATGTGGGCAGATGGGCTGCCTTTTAGATTTAACCCAGAAATGATACCATGAGTGTGCTTTGCAAAGTGGCGTCTCTCCTACTCTTTTCTTTATGAGGTGCTAAGGAAAGCTATTCTGTATCTGAAGAGGTTAGATTTGTTCTGTTCTCAACCTAATATTATAAATTCTCTATAGAGAATTTTAGGAAGCACCATTAACAGAAAGACATTAAGCTATAGCCTGACCACTTTCCAAATATATAAGAGCTGGCTTGCTCTTTCATGATGTGAATCAGAAGTTGTGGATACAGAATGTTATCCTTTCGTCTTTCTAGAGGGTTCATTAAACTGGCACAAGAGTCCCAGTTTCAGTGAGTAATAACAGGAACGTTTTGCTAGCTGTATTCCTCTTGCTACAGCATTCTTCTGTTCCTCCTGTCTGCATAGGTAAGTATATCTCTATAGATACACAGAGATATAGTCCTCCTTCTACCTGTCTTTCTTCTTCCTACCTGGCAGTAAGTATCGGTAGTTATCCCATTCATGTTATACTTTTCCATTGAAGGGCTGAGAAAAATTCAGTCATGTACTCTTAACAGCAATGAAGAACTGCAAGATTTTCCTGTATTATCTGTATAATTATCTGTATAATTATCCTATATTAACTGTGAAGAGGTGTTTAGCGCATGTCAGGATATTACTCCATTTGGGATGGAACATCATCCATTGCCTGACCCCCAAAAAATGGTACCTCACGGTTCCAGGACCTTTTCCTTTTGTCTGACAGTCACGTCTCTCTGATATATGTCTCAGGAGGTTGTATGCTTTGAGCATGTGATAGCATATTGTCTTATATCTCCTCCTCGTCTTTGCAGGAGTCTCTAAGGAGGCTGTCTTCAATACTCCTGAAACATTGTTCGCTATTCAAGCAAACAGTAACATGTAATGTCAGTTGAATGACAGTATTTGAATGCCAACATTTTATTATCAAATGGACTAATTAAAAGGTGGCAGCATTATACTTGTTGGAAGGCCTGGAACCAAACCATTGAGACCTCCAACTACAAAAGAGGATGCAGTCCATATAAAATTTCATGGTGATACGAGGACCTCTGTTTTCTAGCAATTTTTTATGCTTCTTCCAGTAAATACTTTCACATTCCACCTCCTGGGCTGATCCCAGAGCATTTGTCAGTCTAGAATGATTTTATTCTCAAGCTAACGTAACGTAAACATCTCCAAGAAACTTTAGAACAGCATAAATGCCTGAGTCTTTTTGGATAATTCTAATTCAACCATGTGCCTGTTTTTTCAGCTTCTGTGGTATTCTTAACTGCAGGTATTCCTAGTTGTACTATATACAACCTGTTAGCCACGCATGGCTTGTAAAGGTTGTGTGGTTCATATGAGAGACCATAGTGTTTTCTCATCCCGCAGCTTGTGGTGGTAAATCACCACACGTCATAAATAGTTGGGGCGGATAACTCAACAACAGCTTGTGTGCACACAAAGCCTTTATTGAAATACAACTGCAGCAACTGCACACTGCAACTGCTCACTGCTCCTCATTCTCTCTTATCACAATGCTTTATAATCTTTTAGTACATTGTTTATTATATGTGCTTTACTTGGATTGGTTTCAAGTGTTCTCTCCTCCAATCAGCTACTGACACAGCCTCTCTGTCTCCTCCTAAACAACACGCCTCCAGCTGTTGACTGACAGCAGGCTAATTTGGTTTCTTCCCTGCCGGGGTCACTCCCACAGCAGCTTATCAGTCAGCATGCATGTGTCTCATCTGTGGGTGGTCAAACAAGAAAGTAGTATGTGTTTTCCTCCCAACAAGAAATTTTGCAGGATTGTACTTTTAAGAGTGAGAAGTTGGAAAAGGTGGGCAAATACGAAAGTTTATTTTACACTGGAGACATGGCGGGTTTTGGAGTATGATGTTGAAACTGAAGAATTAAATGCATTGTGGGGGTACACTGAGAGAGAGTCACAACAGTAGGGAGTCTGGGTACGTAGTAAGAGGTAAAGAATGACATGGAAGAAACTGAGCTTTTAAAGTAGGACAGAGGTATAGTTAACTGCTGTGTTGGAAAGAAAGAAAAAATTGAAGAAAATGTTTCATAATGACTTGGGCCATCTGGCAGGAGAGGAATGTTATGCTGGAAGGTATAGCCTCTGGGTAGACCTGTAGTTGTTTTCGTAATAGGAAGGAAGAGACCTGGGTAGATATCTGTGGCAAAATAACAGAATGGAAGAGTGGAAAAGGGACACATTGTAATTAAGGAAAGATACAGTCTTATGGTCAAAGTGCTTGGACTACCCATTCCATTGAGCCATATTTCCTTCTTTAAAGAGGTAGACATCTAAGGGTTAACAACTCTTCAAGACTGTGGCATGTATTCTGTTTCACGGTTATAACCACTTGGCCTTGTACATTGGGCGGAAAAAGGGTGATAAAAAGAGAAATGTGAAAGGTACAATAACACATACAAAAGCTCCATGTAAAAAGATTTTCACTATTTTCTCTGAGAGATTCTTCTTCAGGTGTTTGATTTACAAGCACAACAGAGCCCTGTAACTTTGCAAGGTTTTGAGTTTTGAGGAACTAAAACCCTGCATAAACATTATTTGTTAAATATTTATTAATATTTATTCAGCATTATTATTTATTATAAGATTTGTTAAACATTACACGAACTATATAGACGTCAATCAAAACACTCTAAGCAAAAAGAAATCATTAAAGAGTTAAAATACTATCTATGAGAACTAAAATAACCAAAAAGATTAGGGGTCACAACTGAGAATGGTAAAAGGCAGCAACACAAAGTTATGTTGCAGCCACACAGAGAATCAGGACTGCAAGAACATAAATCATGCCTGTATAATAGTCATAAGCTTGCTGTGGAGAAGTATTTATGGCTAATTGACTGATCACACTCACATTTGCTGATAAAAGCCCAAGTCCTTTTTGAGGTTACACTTCATTAAAGAGTTAAGAAGATAAAGGTGGTTTCCAGTACTAAAAAGAAAATCCTTTTGGAATTCCTATAGTCATGCAGAGATGTAGATGTCAAGACCCTTGACTGCAGGTTGACTTAACCTTGAAGCTCGCCTCAGGATCAAAATGAGAACAAAGTTTGTAAAGCTTTTACTTATTGCACTCCACCTTTTGTTATTCTACTCATTTTGCAGTTTTGCTGGGCATAACTTAATGACGCCAAGGATGACGGGCCTGGGCCCAGACTGCTGTAGAATAGTTTTAAGTCCTGCAATTGACCTAAAGCCTATGGAAGACAAATGAATGCTCCACATTTCTTTTCCCATATAGAAGGGAAACATGCCATCTTATCTATAAATGGTAGACTGCTCTATTGTCGGTAAAAACTATAAACTTAGTCGTTACACTACGAGAAGGAAATGTGCTTTAATTCAAGTGCAGGAAGCATGCTCACATAATGATAATAATTAGAACACAGACATTACATGAATCAGAGCAATGGTTTTCTGGAAGTATAAACCTTGTGTGACTAGTGTGAGTGAAATGTAACAACAATGTAATTACAGTTGTTCTAAGTACAGAACCAAGTTTTAACTACATGTATTTTTGTGTAAAAATACATATGCATATGTATTATAAATATATGCATATGCATATGCGTATGTATACAGAGATGCATATGTATTCCCTAGGATATTATATAAATATTATTGGACTCCTCTCTCTTTCCTCATAACTCAATAATATTTGTTGTGCAACATAATTCAGATCATTTCTATATATTCTTCAGTTTTAATGATCAGCCAATTCTCAGTAAAATCCCAATTTTCCTTTGAAATCTCTTTCTACAATATGGAATAACATCAGGTACTGCTAGAAGAGCATCTCTTGTTGCTACACCAAGCCCTTATCTAGAATAAGCCAGAAGAGGCAGATAGCATAAAATATTCAAGATGGAGCAGAGAACTAACACAGAGCACTAGAATAGGCAGGATAGATGGAGCTGTCTATGTAGAGTGTCTTTTTAGCATACTGGAAACGGAAAGAAAAGTAGGGCAGAAGTAAACTGAAGAATGGAACAGCTTTGACTGGATTGTAGATAAGCTAAAAAACCCACTATATAACAAAAGCACACTGGACGTATTGCTCATCAACCAGGCTGCAGTGCAATCTCCTGTTTTGAAGACTTGAATTGAATTAATCGTTCATTGATTTAAAATCTATGTGGAAAGACAGGACTATACCTGTCAAATGCATGGACTTGTCTTCCTAAGTCTTGTCCTAGAAATTATTATTCTTTTGCGAGCAGCAAAGCTGGTCCATTCACTACTGTGGTCAAACAGTCTTGACTATAGAGGCTTGTCATGAATATGAATATATGAATAACATAGATATGTAGATATGAATAACATTTTTTAATTATTATTGCTAAGATGTACCAAGGTTTAGTTGCTTGGAAAACTGTGCATGTATCTGTCATGTTATCATTTTAAGGTTTGTGCTAAATGTGTATCAAGAGCACTGCAAGGAAGAAATCAGAGCCCAACTATGATTACTTTTTTTGTCCTCCACATGCAAACATAGTTGAACCACTTCACTCTCAGTAGGTAATGATACCTGATTTCCCTGTAATTTGAACAAAGAAGATAGACCACTGGAGATCAAAGAAACAGTAATTCCAGGACAAAATGTTATCCTAAACTGTGCACGATCATGCACTGCTGTTTTTTCTGTCTAAAGACTCCACTGGACTTCATGAACTAACAGATGGCAATAATATAATCTAGACTGACCCATTAGGATTAAATCCAATCTAAAAGTGTCTGCTGTCTTAAACATTGCAGGGTTTTGATTAATAAAAATAACATTCAGTTATTTGTGATGGCTAGAGGGTGGAGAGAGAAAATATTACAGAAATATGGAAGCTGTTCCTTGACCTTCTTATTTCTGTGTGTAACACCAGAACTTAATAGCTACCTTGTGCAACACACAGAAATAATTCTTACTGCCGTTTTGTTTCTTTCCCCCCTCCCTCCGCCTTTTGGCCAGGTTTCCAAATTATCAGAACTAGTCCTACAAAGTGTCTGGATATAAGTGACACCTGATCCCTTTCTATTACCCATGATGTTCCTTCTGTAGGAGTTATGTAGCCAAGTGTAGAAGCTTGTTCACTATCAGTGTGGTTAGGAACAGCCAAAATACTTCTATATTAAAGTTTGTACCTTCAGAACTTTGAAGAAAAGAAAAAGACTTAGCATCACATTTTCAGTATAAAACAATGAACAAGTCTGCTATTCAATAGCTGTTTGACTCCACTTTATAAGCATTAAAATTGCAATAAACCTGTTTTACTACCATTATTATAGAAACTGGGTTCTTAAGTGGCATGCATAAGTGGAATTCTCAACTTTTCATTTAAAAGTGGAGACATGGGTTGGTTTCTCTGGATTTGAAACTATTTCCAAGTTGAGCTCTATCACTGGGAACATTTAACTTGTTTTGCCTCATTTAGATGTTTTCCGTTTTTTGCAAAAGTGGTTAGTCTTTCTGGAATTTTAGCTGTAGGTACTTTTGGAAGTATTTGTTCTTACAAGAGTAATGATCATAGCCTCACAAAGAAATATAGATTTACTTTTTGAATTCAAACATTTGTAAATAAATGCTCTAACCTGAATCATATTTTAACCCCAACTTGGTTTACTTTGTCCTTGGCTGAAGATAGAGAACACAGAAAGTAAGGGGGAACAAAAAAATCATATGTTCAAGAATGTGTCTTTTTTTTTTTTTTTTTTTTTTTTTTCCACATGGGTTGTGTCCATAAAAATTACTTAATGGTGATAAAAATTTGGGGTGGACTTGGCTGGAAATTCCTGTTGGAACATTCCTTAACAAAATGACAATTTGTCTGTATCAAAGACTTCCATAGAAATCAGTTACCCTTGTTGAAAAAAATATTTTCATAAAAATTGTAAGTCTACTTTTTTACAACAGCACATTCCTGTTTTGAAATATCTTTTAATTCAGCTTAGTCATAATCATATTGCTATATTCAAAGTTAATAACTTAAATAAAAAGGCAATAAATGCCTTTTCTCTTTCTTTTCAAAAAAGGACAAACAAAGTGCAACTACTTTTTTTGGTAAATTTTGAGGGCTCAATTTTCTGTTCATTCCAGAACCGCTTACTTACTGACATCTTTAAAGGCTATCCAAAATTGAAACATTGTTTTTTTCATAACTTTGGGCTACAGTATTCACTTCTTTAGAAGGGATTAGGTAGCTCCTAGATGTTGAAGAAACAAGAAATCTGAAATTAACTGAATTACATTGTGTCTTCTTACCACTTAATGAAGAACAGGCTTAAACTTCAGTTAAAATCTCTGCTATGATTCACACCATGTGCAGTTTTCTTTCATTGTTCTCCACAGAACTGATTCTCTATAATGTGATTTAAGACCTGTACCTCACCTACTCTCTGTTGTCTATGTCTTCTTGTGGAATACACCTTTTGTTCAGATGCTGAAAAATTGATATGAAAGAGTGACATATTTGCCTGGTAAAGTACAGCTAAGAAAGGAAAGATGTTTTATTATATTTACAATGTTTTAAATTTTCTAAGTGAGTATACTGGAGTTATTTATACTAGATTTTCTAGGAAAGTATGTAACCTTAATAAAAAAACAGCTAGTGCTGGCAGGAAAGGAAGAATAAATGATTAACACAGCATGCACATGGATTTTCTCCTAGATACTAATTCTCATCACAGTTAAGTAAATTCACTTGATCACCTAAGTTCTTCTAGCAAAGGAAAAAATCCAAAATTTTATATGTTAAATACAGATTGCTAAGTTGAACACTGACTAAAGAGCTATAGAAAAGCCTCAGCCTGAACAGCTTCTTGAAATCACAGGAAAAAAAGTAGATTTATTTTAGTAAAGATACTGATATTTTTGTTCATGGCAAAGCACACATCATACTTTCCTACTCAAAGCACACATAGTCTCTTATATCCATTCTATAAAGAATGGGGAAGACTAATAAGTATCTTCATTTCTCTGTCTCCTTTTGTCCTAATGAAACAGCAAGTACATTATACTTTTGTTTTCATATGCATTACAACTGGTATGTGAAAACAGCCCTGAGACAAAGGAGGAAGTGCAAAATGTAGCCAGAGAGAAAATGTATTCATCCATGTTATGTATTCAGTATAACTGCAAGAAAAGAAAATCCATGCAAATTGCATTAAAATAATTTTCTTTTGTCACTGCATTAGGCATCATGAGCCATGGATTCAGGACAATTATTTTCAGTCTTACAAACTCTGAAAACACAAATATTTAGAAAGAAAATAAAAAGGGAAAATACTTCATACACAATACTCCTAACTGGTTTTTAAAAATACAGCTTGAAGGCACTGTTTTCTACCAAATTTCCTCTTTCATAAAACTTTCTTCTCCAGGACTCTTTAAATTGTGTGAAGTCTTGCTTACCAATAAATAAGATTATAAATTAATACAATCAAATGAGATAGTGACCGAGATTAATATTAATAGAACATTAGCACTGCCAGAAAAAAAAAAAAAGTGTGTATAAATGGGAATAAATTTACTTCACAGAACTGAAATACGAAGTGTACCTAATTTATTACGAAAGCAGGGAACGCATTTCTGTAAACAAAAATAAGAAGAGACTACAAAAGCAGATACATAGATTTTCTGAAAGGAATACTGTTGAAGAATTTCTGAGAAATTTGGTGTCTAAAATTTAGCTCAGTTTTAACTTGGTGTGTTGTGTGATACCATTCCAGTATGCCATTCCAATACAGCCAACAAAGATCTGTTTACGAGCCCAGCTCTCTAGAAGCCTGAACCTGCTTTGTTATAGTCAGAAAGAGCTACCATTGACATCAGCCTTAAAGAATTGTTAAGGGTCGAGGGACC
>NW_010421446.1:39192-51480 GCF_000710305.1 Buceros rhinoceros silvestris | reverse complement strand
AACTGTGTGTTCACTGAGCACGGGCAGAGGTGTATACCCCACAGGGCAAGCTCAGTGCAAACCTGAGCGGTGTTTAAACCAGCAGTCTAAGAAGAGCCGACTACCCAAACAGGTGGTGATCAGCGTCAGGTCAGTTAGTGACAGATGTCTTCACTTCAGGTAATGAACCTATTTAGGCGTGAAGGAGCCAGCTTGAAACAAGTTTATTCAGTGCCCTGTCGGAGATGTGACCTTGAGGAAGTAATTTAATTTTACTGTTTCTTGAGTTCTTCATCTGAAGAAAAAAAACCCCGACAACCAAGAGCAGCATTTTCCCTTGCTCCTGAGGATAACCACAGTAATGAGCTGACTGCTTGGAGGTGAGTGCAGTAGGATGGAGTAGCTAGAACACGGCTCTTGCTTATCTCTGCTGGCCAGTCCTGGTCAGTATCATGTTGGCTAAATTGATTTTTGCGGGAAGTGATTAAACACAATTAAATGCCCGTGTAAAAACCAGCACTAAGATTAGCTTTACTGAACTGAGATCAAAGCGGTGATAGATTCTTAGCTCCTTTTATTACAAAAGTGTTAATGGGATACGTGCAGAGCTGAGGGAACCTTTTCCTTTCCCACAAACCCATCTTTATCTATAAAGCTAAAAGATGAAATTAGAGTTCGTGTTTTAATCTACTGAGCAGTTATATTTTAATTTTTGTAGGTGTTAATGATCCCTGTCTCTCGCTAACTTGTTGGCATTCCTTTGGCAGCTTTACCAATTTCTGCTGTTTAGCTTAAGGTTTTTATTTTCTTGTTGCAGTTTGTAAAGAATTTTTGGACAGATTTTACAATTCACTTAAAAGAAATTCGGCTTTTGCTGTGGACACTGTAGCTGGTCAGCAGCTGTGGGGATGCAAAAGGGAAAGAACAGCATCTGGAACCATTCTCCTTTGTTTTAAGTTCTGAGAAAGTCCTTGTTAAATGACAGAATTTGTGTTCAATGAAAGTCTCTGTCCGTCTGCACTCCTGGGCATTAGTTCAAATCCAGTAATGACAATAATAATGATAATCACGAGTAACAGAGGAAAGTCCTGTGACCTGGGTGAAGTGAATTTGGAGGATCTGTGTTGAATTTTCTGCGTACATGGCTGTATGTTGTTGGACAGCCATTGAAATCAGTGGACTCTTTCCAGCAGCTTCCCTGGTCATTGGCTGAGGTCCTAAACGGCCTGTTACAGCAGCGGAAAATTGACATAGTTGTTGGCAGCTCGTCAGCTGGTGACTGAATAGATAGACTGAAATCCCCGTCACCTTTCCAGACCGAATCTGGGAAAGGCTGGGGGTGCAGAGGAGGGAGGCTGTGCTGCTGATGAACCCCCAGCCACACTGTTCTCTCTGAGACGACTTCAGGGGCATTTCAGACACCCAATATTTTATACTGTGTGATGTGCTGGTTTAATGACCTGGGCCCTCTCAAAGACTAGCTATCGCTTCTGCGGAATGCTACATGTGTGTATGGAGATGGAAAGGCTTCCCGTTCACAGGGCAGACGTGTTGTCCAGGCACTTGGGGCACGTTGTGTTGGCTGATCCTGCCACAGGAGCTCTGTGCAAGGAGGCGGTTTCTGTGGTACAGTCTCTTCATGCTCTGATGCTAATGAGTCGTGCCGCAAGGACTCCTCACTTCTTTGGAAGCGGGAGAGGAATCCCTGAGGTCTTCACAGAAGAGCTGCTGTAGACATGCGCTACTTTCTTGTAGCTCACCAGGACAAGTCCACTGAGAAGCGGTTTTAGGCCAGCTTCACCAGACACACTGGTCTCTGCCATGGGCCTACCCTTTGAAGAAAGGCACGCGCTGGAGCGTCAGCTCTGGACTTTCCCAGGATTTGAGGATTTTCCTGGCCTGTTCTTATGCCCAGAGGTTATTTCTTTGAGTGCTGTTCAACCAGAGAGCAAAAAGACAAGATCTGCTCAAAGAGCTTACACCCTAAGTGAAAAGTGAAGGAATGAGCAAAACCAACAGGAATTCCCTGGAGCACAGAGAAATGGTGAATCAGTCTGGCCAGAAAATACGCAGAGATTTCAGTGGATCACCCTCCTCGCCCTGTGATGAGGAATGCTTATCTGCCGTGACTGCTGGTGGGACAGATTAGATGGGAGGGAGAGGAAGATTCTCATCCTTGATTTAGAACCACAGTTGGTCTGTTTGCCTTCTTTTATGCTGTAAAAGCTGGTAGGAAACCCCCCCTGCTTTCAGTGGAAGGCATTCTGCCACGGAGTGCTTCACTCGTGTATCACCTCACTCATTAACTCACTTAATTGTACAGTCGTTATGTTTACTTATGTGATGGATCAACACAATCTGAGACTTACCTTCAGGATTTATTATAGGTACAAAATTAAACCAAACATTGCCAAATGGTAACAACATCATTCAATATCACCTTGAAAATCCATTATTTGCACATTATTTGCATATCAACTTCTTTTATGAGCAGGTCTGGCTCTGCTGTGCCCTCCACTTTGCCATGTGTTTTACGCCATACGAGGGGGAATCCCATGATCTTAGCAAGTGGCTTGTGGCAGTCAACACCCCTGACTTTTGGGTGCCTTTTGCTGCTGTGGGCTTCTGGGTGGTGTGAAAGCATTCCCTGCTTTGCAGCATCGCTTCTCTTTTGTCTTGGCATTAAGTCCCTGTCCTGTGTTTTCCAGTTCTGTTACTGTGGAGCCACCAGTAACATACCCACAGAATTCATTGCTGAAGTCAGTTGCACAGTGGGTGCCTTGTGCCCCTGCCAAAGATCTGAGAGAAGTTTAAGACGGCAGCTATTTGACCCTTGAGCTCAGATAATGCAGGTTGAGGTTTTAAAGCAAATTACTGGGCTTTGGGGTGTCCGTGTTTAGTTGCATTCGTTAATCCCTCTGGGTCCGTGCCCACGGATTCTTTCTGGTTTTTTGCCTTTCTGAACCTAAGCAGAAAGGGAAGTAAATAGTTGCGTGCTCCTGCCCTCTGTCTTCTTATCTATTTACAGCTTAGGCCAGGAAAAATGAAGATTTGGGGGCTTACGCTTTCCTGCTAGGCAGAGCAGCCTTTGTTGGAGGCCGGTCTGGATGACTCCCACATGCGGATGGACGCTTTCCCAGCTCTGCAGTGAGGGAGGAGCAGTGCTGGCTCCTTCAGAGAGAGCTCGCTTGTTCAAGTTGAGCAGCCGTTAACAAAGACTGCAGAGTTTTAAATAACCCAAATAAATGAAACCTCTTCTCCCTCTTCAGTTCATCAGGCCTCGCTTTCTTTGTATGTCAAAACCTCCTTGCTTTTCTCTTACCCAGACAGTTTTTCATGGCAGATAAAAAACTGAATGTAGGACGTAAACAGCCTGTCCCATGGACTGAATGAAGCCTTAATGCCAGTGGCTTCATGTCTTGCGGAGCTGCTGCTTTTGTCACAGTAAAGCAGAAGGGTTGGCATAAACTTTCTCACGGCAGGACACTTCTCATGATTCATTCTCCCATCTGATTTTCTCTGGTGTCTAGTAAGATTTATTCTACAGCCTTTCTCTTGGGGAGGGGAAGGCTGTGGAGATCCTGAACTATGGGAAAAGAGGTGAGACAGAGGATCTGGTGCCATCACCTTTAGAGATGTCACAGATGGACAAAGCCCTGGTCCTTGGCTTTAAATACTTGGAGCTGCAGACAGATCACTGGAGGGCACAGGACTGCAAGCCCATGTCATCTGGGATGCAGCAGCTTCTCTCCTTGACTCCACTACCCACTGTGTTACAGCAATTGCTCCACAGAATTTGCATGAACTGGGTGATTTTTTCCTCTCCAGCAGCACAGAGGAGTTAAGGACAATGTGAAAACTTACGTGCTCTCTAAAGCATTTCTCACGTACTTTCCTCTTGCAGAAAGGAAACTGGACTTAAAATACATGGAGCTCTCCAGGAGGATGAGAGAGGCTGAGCTCTGGAAGTAATGACAGGCTGGGGAGAAGTGAGCAGGGTCTGATGGAGAAAGCAGAGCTTGTTAGCCTGATTAAGGAGCTGGGCCTGAAGTGTATTTGTGGAAAACCCATGTCAGACCGTTAGCCCATATCAGTCACAGACGGTGTCTAAAGGGATGGTTGGGAGTTTTACTAGGAATTGCTTTTGCAGCACCTTAGCAGTGCAAGGCACTTTTCAAACACCTTCAGAAAAGGTTACTAACAGACATATAATCATTAATTATTGACCTTGCAGTAGGTGAGGAGAGGTCCCAGTATGGCAAGACCTGTACAAACACACACATATGGACACACACACACACGCACATAGAAGCTGGGTTCCTACGTTTTTCTCTGAGGACATGTTGTAAATAAGGCACAGACAAAATCCAGAAATAAAAGGGCTCTGCTCTACTACCAGTGAAGTCAAGCAGCTCTCCCTGATGATACTGAGAGCAGAATTAGCCATGGGGTGTTCCTGGAGCACAAGGTACAATGGAATGGGTATAGGGAAGGAGGGAAGTGCCAAAACACAGTGGAGTGAAACTCGCGTGCCCTGGCTTGGCTGCCTGAGGCACAAGGTCCAGGTCTGAGCTAGTTCACACATGGCAGAAATGGGCATCTCAAGAGGCGCTTTCAGCCCGTTGGTTTTCAGAGCACTGGCATGTCTGTCACACATGGAGATGTCGCCTTCAGACATGTCGTCTAGCACAGATGGATCCTACCCTACATTCTCTATCACTTTTTATCTCCTTCAGCACAGTTAGGCAAGTGAGCAGCAGTACAGATAAAAATTGCAGCTATTAGTCAGAAAATGCTAACCAAAACTAACCAGCCTGAAGCCTGCGTTGCTAGGAAACAGTCTGCCTCTTACTAAGCATTGCTACCATTTGTATGCACCCACTCTTTTGATTTTCTTATTAATATTCTTTGCCTCAGAGTAAGAAATTTCCACTATGGTAAGGAAGTTCCACTACAAGCTGTCACAGAACCCAGTCCTCTCCAGGTCCTACGACGCTTTAATTTAACTTTATTCTGCTGGTGAAGGTGGCTTCAGTTACTTTGGTTTAGTCTGGCAGAAAACTGGCAGAATTCACATGCCCATTTATGCACCTGAGCACATGCAAGCAGGGATGGCTGAGCTCTGCAGAACAGAGCAGCGTGCTGCATTCTGCTTTTCCAGCCTCTGCTGGAGGCTTCTCCCTTTCAGGGAAGACATTGCCTCACCTGCCTGTGATTCTCCAGCTGTGTCCAGAGGGAAACCCAGGCAAAAAAAAATTAATCCTGCTAAAATTATTTTTCTTAGCACAAGCTATGCTGATAGAAGTACCTTGAACCTGTGTTTTATGTCAATGCTATGGAGCTCTGTTGGTTTACTGTATTTGAATTTAAGTCCATGTAGTTAAATCAATACCCAGCCGGAGTGGAGATTAGGTTCCCCATTGATTTTAAGTGAGTCTGACACCAGTAGAGTTTGTAATTTACAAGCACAAGATCTATTGATGTGAGGCAACTCCAAACATCCCTGGCCGTGCTGCACAAGCTGCATGTGAGCGCTGCTGAGGCTGGGAATTGGAAGGGAGTTTCCAGTGTGCATTCCCAGTCTGCTCATGGCTGCTGCTGTGTGAGCTCTCCTGACAAAACACAATGTGTGACAGCTTCCCAGCACAGATATATCAGAAAATTTGAGTTTACCAAAAATCATGGTTTATGCGGTTTTGTTTTGGTGGTTTTTTTTTTTTTTTGGGGGGGGGTGTGTTTTCAGGTGAGTTTATTTAAAGCATGTCATTCTGCTAATCAGGGTCAGGAAGGGGCTCTGCCTGCGGTGCCATCAGCAGCATGGGAGAGCCACAGTCTTGGTCCAGGCAGGGCAAGGAGAGCACTGACCAGCAGAAGTCGCAGTCTAAGCACTAGCTGCTAAGACTGATCAGCAGCAGCCAGAAATCACATCACCTCATGATCTCATATGGAGGGATTTGGCACCAGCTGCAACTTCCACAGGCAGGTCCTTGGCCACAAATCCATCTTGGCTTCCCTGGAAGGCTCTTGCCTTTCATCTTAGCAGTGAAGGAAGGAGGCAGGGTCCCTGCGGATAACCCTGTCTGTTACACTTTACTGACTAAGGCAGAACTCTGGAAAAAAACATTCTGAGAGAGTGCTTTTCAAAAGTCTGAATGTAGGACACAGAGGACAAAATTAAAGCGTTTCACCTTGCAGCTGTCATTTTATAAGGGATGGGTGAGTCGGTATGGTACAAATGTAAGTACATGTTCCCTTGTAGGGATTATTCCATAATCCATAGATCTTTGCTGTTTGGGAGTAATTCTTGATCGAGCCTGCATTTTCCTTCCCTCGTTGTCTTTGTAGCAGTTTGCCATGAATATGCAGTCTAGTGCACTTGAAGCTATTATAAATAAAAACTTAAGCTTTTTAGCCCTGCTCTAAATACATCTCTTCCTACCTTGCTGTGTTATACTTTGCAAAAATCTATAGATATCCAAGGGCTTTGCCACCTCGTTTTACTCTGTTGCACTGAAGTTTTAGGAGGATTTCCATAGGAATTGAGTTCTGAACTCTCTTACTCTTGTTTTGGCATTATTCAAATCCTTCACAATCAGGGATTTATACAATGAATGGCAACACAACCAGAAAATCCCACTACTCCAGGACATTCTGCTTGTTTAAAAGAATTATTTGACACCTATACAGGTAGAGCCTGTGAGCTTAATGATAAGTACAGAGAATAAAGGTGCAAGAAAGTCAGCAGAAGACCATGGTACAACCCAAAAAAAGAAAAGCAAAGGGCTTGTTCATTGTGTTTTGACCTCAAAAAGCTCCTGTCTCCCTGTGGGAGTGAGCAGAATCCCTTCCAACCCCACCAAAGGAAAATGCCATCTCTGTCCTGGCTTGCAGTGCCTAGGCAGCCTCATTCTGTGAAAGATGTGGGTGACAGCAGGATATGTTACAACATGCTGAGTCCTGAATGAACAGCTTCAGCCTTGACGGGCAGGTTCTGAGTTGGTCTCAAAGCCTGAGGCTGGCAGCAAGATCCCTTAATGGCTGGTGATGCCTCTGGTAACTTGACCCATCCTGGAAAAAAAGTGAGACCTACTTTTTACTAGCTGGAGGAGCACAGTAAACCAAGATGCAGTACTTGGGAAAGAAGCTAGCTTATGTGTTGGAAGCCCTTGAAATATGCTGTTATTTCCGTAGCTTAGCGCCACATCAAACGCACATAGAAAAATGACTCAGCTTGCAGTTGGTTAAACACAATGGTAAAAATGGTAAAAAGCAAACTCCTAATATGTTACAAATTAATAAATGCCTAAAAGTTCACATCCGAACCTTGGCAGGCTCATCTTGTCTGGAAAACCTGGACTTGAATCACTTGACTGAGCATGTATCTCTAGCGCCATCTGGGATGCCCCAGGATGCCCTGTGTGGCTTCCAGCTGGGCTGCAAGGATGTGAAGCCTCCTGGAGGTCCTGTGTCATATCTGCCCACACCGGGCGTCTCAGCCGAGAGAGTTTGAAATGGCTCCAGATACATGTGTTGGGGTTACTGTATCGAGCCTGTCTTTGCCTTTGCAGTGAATTTTCAGTATTTCCTGTCGCAAACATGGGTAGACAGATAGATGAGTGGATAACTATATATATGTGTACACACACACATATATATATGTATATAGTAGGTTATTTGGGCTCCATCTGCCCGGGTTTGGAGTCAGAGTTGTCCTTCTCCTAGGATGGCTGCCCGAAGGCTAGTGAGCCCATCCTGCCTGTGGACACACTTTGTCTGACCCTTCAGCTGAGACCTGTCTGGCCTGGGAGACCCCACCGGAGGCACATGCCACCACCAGCAGAGCTCTCAACCTCACAAGGGCACGCAAGCTCCTTCCCCATGACAAGGGGGCCATCAGCGAGCTTGCAGTAAGCGTGGGGAAAACCCTTCCCAAATCTTTGTTCGCGAAGCCAAGCCATGATGATGATGATATTTGGGCATATCTACTTTAAACAGGGAAGTGGAGAATTACATGAAAATTAATCTGTCAAATATGGTCGACATGCTCTGGCGAGCAGGTAAAGACTCGGTAGATTTTACACTAACACACTGTATTTTTACTACAAACCAGCTGGCTTATCCTTAGCTAACTGGAGGGCTTGACTCCATGTGCCCAGCAGTGCAGTTCTTGTATGAGGGAGAGAAGTGCTGCATCCTTAGGGACAACGCTGTGGTCTCCCAGATGGGAGAGGAAGTTCATGGATGTCAGGAGTTACATTACCGTAGGCCATCAGAAGCTCCAGACCCTACTACTATAGTCCCTGGTGATGTAATTCCATTGACTTCAGCAGCACCTCACCCATCTGTGTGTTTCATTGAATTCACTTGCAGCCCAGCTATTGAAATCTCCTTAAGATTGTTCTTCCAGTTCGGGGTCTTCTGCTGTCTCCTAGTCTTTTTAGATCTCCCAAACCAACCTGGGCCTAGAAGAGATCACAACACACTGAACTGAAGAGAACTTAAAAGCAGTGTTCTCCTCTGGGAGAAAACGACTACAGAAGCAATCTTTCATGTAACACAAAACTTCTATTTCTAGGTTTTCTCAAGAAAAACAAATTTAACCACCAAGAAGCACCAGGTTTCTTCTCCTTAGTCTCTAATTAGCGGTTATTAATTCAGCCATCTTCCTGACAAGATCTTCCTCCACCTTCAGATGAGGATCTCAGAGCTGGATCTCAGAGCTGAGATCTCTGTTCCGCAGCAGGCAGCGTGCTGATGGCCAGGCCAGCTCTGGAGGTGTTGTGCCAAAGAAGGACCTGAGATGCTTCTCAACCAGACACTATGTGAGCGCTCTGCTGCTCACCTCCTCCATGAAAATTACAGCACAACCCCGTGACAATACTTCTGGTAGCTACATTTTGGTAGAAATAAATTATCAGGCAAACCATGTCATTCAGACTTCATGCTGGTAAAGATAACCTGGGAGAGGAATTGTTCCTTCTGCATCAGTAATGAACCAAGGACCTGCTTTAGTGTTAACGTTGCTTGTCTTTCAGATGTGTGCTGTTGCAGCAGTTATGTTTGTGCTCCTCATCCCTTCCAGCTTGTTAAGATTTTGTAGCACTTCATACAAGAGCAGTGTATTAACTCCGGGGATGTGGCCAAACACACCTCACTTGAAACCTTCCCATCTACCTCCATTTTCCTCCAGGGTACCTCTGGATAAGACGTTCTGAATGTCCTATCCAAAACTACCATATCATTTTGCAGTGAGGTATGAAACAATGTACGAAATACACAAATTTGCAGTTCACTGCCAAAGCACTTCAATAAATACATTAAATCATATTGCTTAAAGTTTGCAAAGTAGCAGGGTATTCCTTGTGGCCAAGAATATATATTTTATCTGTATATAAGTACACAGAGATATTTAGATCATGGTCCAGGACCTCTTGTCTGCTCAACTATGACTTATTTGCCTGTGGAGTGACTGTGGAGCCAGGTGTGTGTGTAAGGATAGTTGCCATGGGTCAAATGAGCTCAGCAGAGCTCAAATAATTTTCATTGTCCCATGGCTTGGTGGGGGTTCCTATGCAAAATTATTTAGAGGGAAAGGTACTCAAGTCACGACACGCTGAAGTAGCAGTTTTAAAATTAGGAAGGAAAATATTCACTATGGACAGAACAGGGGAGTGGAAATGTTTTGTGTATGAGGCAGGAGTCCCGCGCCTGATTAACTGAGGCAGAAATAGCTGCCATCCTCCCCCAGCGTTCTGGAGCTCTCTTGTTCTGTAAGTTGGCATTTGCTGATGCCAGCAAACTCAGCAGCCCGAAAAACTATTTCTTCCCTACTGCTGAGACCATAATTTCATAGACTTTGGCAGAAGAGGTGCCTTCTGTCTCCCAACATCACATGCCAAGAGAAAGCCTTTTGTCTGCCTACAATGGAGCTAGCGGCAGAGAAGGAAGTTGGGAAACACTGGTTACTCTTTCTGGCAAGTGAGCCATAAAGGAGGGTTCTGCCAAAAGGACACAGGCTGGGATCTGACCTCCCTATCTTATGCTCATGGCTAGTGTGTATAGGTGAGGCTGTCACTTGTAGGGAGCACTGGAGGCAGGCCGTGTGCTGAGCTGAGCCAAGAACTCCTTGGAAGTTAACAGCACTGTTAGTGCCGGGGCAGAGATACGGGTCCGTGTCGGAATCACGGACAATGCTTCCTCTCAGTCTTTCCACTGAGAGGTTTCTGCCACCTGGGCAATTGCCACAGGTCTCAACATGCAGCTATGAAATTGGTAGCTATCCCATATTAAATAATATCCTGGAGGAGGGAGGCAAGAGCAGGAGGGTAGCACTGCGCAGCTCTCTGTCTGGCCAAATTTGACATCTTTCTTATTTGCTAAAATTTACCTTTTTAATAGTCCCTGCCTGTGCCTGCCTTCTCTCTTTGTGCTCCAGAGTGCCAGAGCAGCAGGACAAGGTGCCTTTAGGAGCAGAGGACGTGTTGTATCGGTCACCTCTGAGCCCAGCAGCCTCCACTACTCCTCTCCCTCACAGTCACCCGTGCTTGATGCAGCTAGATCCAACAGGACACCACTGGTGGGATCCTCTGTGTCTGCTCCGGGGAGCGCAGAGCAGCAGAGGGGTGCAGCGTGGAACACGGGTCTGATAGCACGGTGCTGTGTGGTGATGAAGGTCCCTGCGAACATCTCCCTGTGGAGATGTTCGCTCCCTGCTAAAGGGCACTCACTGTCTTCTCCCTGCTAGAAGCTGCGCAGGGCCATAGGCACATGTCAGTCCGTTACTGATTACTCCCAGGGTGAGTCTTCAGACTCTGAAGCCCAAAGGCTCAGAGACATATTTTTAAAGCAGAATCTGCAATTTTGGCATTTTCATGTGCCTCTGGGAACCAGGAGTTTTAACAGCATCTGTACCAAGTCCTTCATCCAGATTTAAAGGACCCTGTAGCTGCTTGACTCAGCTCTTTCACACCTGAGTCACACTCTGGATTGCCGTTGCCTCCCATCTTCAGAAGACATTTTGCTGCAATACGATTTTCAAAGTTGCTCCTTAAATTTGGCTGCTAATTTCACATTTGAGGCAAGTGAATTAAATGGCCAGACTTTCCAAGACTGAAGCACTTTGAATGCACTTTTGCTCTTGCCAAACGTTTGTTCTTGAAGGTAGAGCCAAACACACCCGTGCTGTGGTTTATCATGACCTGATTATATCGCCGTGAAGTCAAAGGGTGGGTGTGAGGGGGAAGCAGCTATTTAAAACCATTTTCATCAAAAACAGAGCAGTCTACAAGAGCGAGACAGCTGTTAGATGCATTGTGGGCACTGAGGTGGGAATTCCTGCCTCTTTAATCAGGCAGCTGGCTGCAGCCAGCAGAACCGACCCTGGCAAGTCAAGCGGTGGAAAGCTGCACCTGCGAGCTGTGTATGCCCCTGTTGTGGGGTTGGGGAGGGAGAAAAAAGGAGTTTAAAGACTCGATCAAACAAATGAAACCTGAAGTGTGGAAGCTGTGCAGAGATTAAATGGCAATAGCTCCATCACGGACTATCCTGCAGGCTCAGCTGAGAGAGGATTGAGCGAGTCATGGTGAGGAGCCGTGTGTGCTTAGGAAAATTTCCCAATGTCTATAAAAATGTCAACCCTCCATTAAAACTTCCGTAGCTGGGTTACTACTCCCACTGCCTGAAGTTGCGGATAATTAGCTTTAAGGATATTGCAGTGATGCCTTTGGATCGTTGCCTGTGTGGGTTCAGCAAGGAGCAGAGACAGAGAAGTGCCTGCAGAGCCCCGGCGCAGAGGCAGTAGCAATCTCTGCCATCTGTGTTTAGCTCAGGCACTGTAAGCAAACATTAGACCAGCGCGTGGCATCAACACACACACGTATTTCAGCCTGCCCGTGGGCAGGCGGGCAGCACGACGTGGAGGGGCATCCCCCTCCACCAGCTGCCCACTCTGATTTGGGTCAGGCAGTTGGTATACAACCTTTGCTGTCAGACCTGAGACTGTCAATCTGACAGTTGATTGCTGTGGCTGCTGAACTCGAATGAAGTTTAAGTCGTTGTTAAACACCCTTGGCGGTCAAACCTGAGACTGTCAATCTGACAGTTGATTGCTGTGGCTGCTGAACTCGAATGAAGTTTAAGTCACCCACATCGACCCAAAGTTGATTTTATGCAGTCGTAAACTAGATGACATCAAACTGGGAGAGGTGGCTGATATGCTGAAGGATCATACTGCCATCCGGACCTCAACAGGCTGGAGAAATGGGCCAACAGGAAGTTCAACAAGAAGAAGTGCAAAGTCCTGCGTGTAGG
>NW_010421446.1:36927-38997 GCF_000710305.1 Buceros rhinoceros silvestris | reverse complement strand
CAGCTGGAAAGCAGCTTGGCAGAAAAGGACCGTGGTGGGCACCAAGCTGAATGTGAGCCATCACAGTGCAGCAAAGAAGGCAAACGGTATCGTGGGCTGCATTAGGCAACATGTTACCAGCCAGTTGAGGGATGTGATCCGTCCCCTCTACTCCTCTCTTGTGAGGCTCCACCTGGAGTACTTTGTCCCGTTCTGGGCTCTCCAGTATGAGAGAAAGA
Organism: Buceros rhinoceros silvestris; assembly: GCF_000710305.1. Classification (NCBI taxonomy): domain Eukaryota; kingdom Metazoa; phylum Chordata; class Aves; order Bucerotiformes; family Bucerotidae; genus Buceros; species Buceros rhinoceros. The sequence continues at coordinate 38,779 of NW_010421446.1, read as the reverse complement.
CCGTGAAGATAATGAAAGTTCTAAAGTATCTCTTTTATAAGGAAAAGTTGAGACTTGGGACTCCTCAGCTCGGAGAAGAGAAGGCTGAGGCGGGGATCTTACCAATTTGTATAAACACCTGAAGGGAGGGTGCAGAGAGGACAGAGCCAGGCTCTATTTAGTGGTGCCCAGTGACAGGACAAGAGGCAAACTGAAACACAGGAGGTTCCCTGTGAATATCAGGAAACACTTTCTTACTGTGTGACTGAGTAAATACTAAGTATGACTGAGCACTGGCACAGGTTGCCCAGAGAGGTTGTGGATTCTCTATCCTTGGAGATATTGGAGCCACAACTGGCTCTAGGTGGCCCTGCTTGAGCAGCGGGGTTGGACCAGATGACCTTTCCAACCTCAGCCACTCTGTGATTCTGTGAAGTTTTTCCTGATTAAATACAGGTTCTTAGCCCCAGGCACAACTCTCCATTTTCCCAAGCATGAAGCAAGACTGTTGCGAAGGAAACAAAGCCAAGTGGTGTGCCCACATAGCCAAAATTAAATTGCAAGTAGTAAAACAATTGAGGACCCTGTTTGTGTTAATCGTCTGGTCAAGGCCATCGCAAGTACAGGTTTTATTAAGAGTTTTTAAAAACAGGCTCCCAAAAAAGAAAGATCATTTACAAAGTAATTGGTTTGTGAGATGATAATTGCTTTCAAAGGTTCTTTTTTTCCTTAAAAATGTTCTTAGCAAGAAATCATCTTTATACAGAGAAAAAAGGAGTTTTTCTTAATGTAAATGAAATGCTAATGTTTTAAAAGAGTTCCCACAAAACACCCAAAGGTTTACAGGGAAGTACAAACCAAAATGCAATCATACCTTTTTACAATACCTGACTGGTGTGGAACACCGGTGGAACAGTGTGGAACAGAGCGGGCAAACAGTGCATGGCGTGTCAGCCAGGGTGTGGCGTGGCATTTTGCACGGCAGCTTGTGTGGAAGGGCGTGCAGGAAGGGAGCTGAAAGCTCTGCCAACTCAAGAGGTGAATTCAGTTGGCAGTCGTCACCCTCTCAGAAGGAGCTTAGCTATGATCTCCACCCAGCAGAAAGCCATGTTCTCTATGCTCACCAGAATAGGTGTGGAAACCCAGACAGAGCTCTGGTGAAAACATGCAGCCATTCAGGTCTCGGGCTGCAGGGAGAGCTGGAGCCTTCCGCTGGTACTGGGTGGTGTCAGTGAGAACGGCTGTGTGCCATGTGAGCAGGTGGACCTGCTCTGCCTGGCCACAGAGCTACCAGAGGAAGTAGAAAGGTTAAGAAGCACTGGGGAGGCTGAGCAGGAGGTAGACTGGTGGAATTAAGCTCTGCTCTCCCTGCGACAGGAACAGGAGCACACACCAGAAAATTCCCAAGTTCAAGGGGACCCTGTATCCTCCACCTGCTAGGCTGAAGGCAGCAGCCTAAATGGAAGTGAACGGAGGCAAGTCCATGCTTGGGGTGGCAGGCAAATTCTCTCCTTGCCCACCTCACCTTCCCAGGTGCCTTCCCATGAGGCTCTGGATGTGGAAGGCCAGTCAGTGGAGGATGTCAAGAAACGGATGCATTCAGTCTATTTATACATGGCTCCATGGCTGGTGTCACCACCGCCATTTTGGGGTTTTTGGCAATGGTATGGTCTATACAGCACCAGGCTTGCTGGTGTCAGATGGAATTCACCTTTCTCAAAGGGGGAAGATGTTCTTTGCTCAGGAGCTTGCGGGGCTCATTTTCAGGGCTTTAAACTAGGCTTGGAAGGGGAGGAGGAGTAATATCAGGCTTGCCTGATGCATGTGGCATGACGTGACATGGTTAGAGGGACAGGATGTTAGGAAGGGCGCG
>NW_010421446.1:36437-36912 GCF_000710305.1 Buceros rhinoceros silvestris | reverse complement strand
TGGTGCCCCCCCCGCCATTTTGGGTTTTTCGATAATGGGATGGCCTATGCAACACCAGGCTTGCTGGTGTCAATGGGACTCCCCTTTCTCAAAGCGGGAGGGAAGAGGGTCTTTGCTCAAGATTTTGTGGGGCTTATTGACAGAGCTTTAAACTAGACTTGAAGGGGGATAGCATCAGGCTTACCTGTGACAAGTTGTGAGATGACATGCCATTATTAGAGGGACAGGATGCTAATGAGGGCCCTCAGCCTGTTGCTCTGAGGTGTGCTGGGGACTCTGCAGCACAGCTGAAGTCTTATGGAGGTGAGCCAGAGGGTCCTGAGGAATAGGAGCCAACAGGGAAACATTGGTGAAATATCTTAAAGGAATTAAGGGGAGTTCTTCCAAGAAGGTGACGTGGCTGACAGCTCAGCTGAAGTGCCTCTACACCAAGGCATGCAGCATGGGCAACAAACCGGAGGAGCTGGCAGACACT
>NW_010421446.1:35329-36173 GCF_000710305.1 Buceros rhinoceros silvestris | reverse complement strand
GGGCAGGAGAGGAAGGAGAGGCTGAGGCATTGCCCTTTATGTGAGAAAATGGATAGAGTGTGAAGAGCTGTCCCTGAAGAATAGCCATGAGCAGGTGGAGAACTTATGGGTAGAATTAGAGACCAAGGGAACCTTCTGGCTGGTGTCTACTACAGACTACCTGATCAAGGGGAGTCTACTGACAAAGCCTTCTTACTCCAGCTACAGGAAGCATTGCACTCACAGGCTCTTGTCCTGCTGGAGGACTTCAGCCACCCCGACGTCTGATCGAGAAGTGGCACAGGGAGCTGTAGGCAGTCCCAGAGACTCCTGGAATGGATTGAGGATAACTTCTTAAGCCAGGTAATAGACAGCTCCACCAGAGGGGTTGTGATACTGGACCTGATGATCTCCAGTGTGAGTGAGCTCATTGGTGATGTCAAGATTGGAGACTGCCTGGACTGCAATGGTCACGTACTGGTGGAGTTCACAGTTCAGAGGGATATGGGTCAGGCAAAGAGTAAGGTCTGGACCCTGAATTTTAGGAAAGCAAACTTCCAGCTCTTCAAGGAGTTAGTCAATAGGACCCCCCAGGAAACATCCCTCAGGGAGAAGGGAGCAGAACAAAGCTGGCAGACCTTTAAGGACACTTCCCATAGAGCTCAAGAGCTGTTGATCCCCATGGGTAAGAAATCAGGCATGGCTGAATCAAGACCTACTGGTCAAACTAAAGGGCAAGAAGGAACTGTACAGGCAGTGGCAGCAGGGACAGGTGTCCTGGGAAGAGTACAGGGACGCTGCCCAGTTGTGTAAGGATGAGGTCAAGAAGACCAAGGCATGGCTGGAGCTGAACTTGGCCAGAGAC
>NW_010421446.1:27334-35235 GCF_000710305.1 Buceros rhinoceros silvestris | reverse complement strand
TGTGTAGGTATGAGGTCAAGAAGGCCAAGGCTGGAGCTGAACTTGTCAAGGGATGCAAAAAATAGTAAGAAGGGCTTCTACAGGTATGTCAGCCAGAAAAGGAAGGATAAAGAAAGCATAACTCCCCCTGATGAACATGGCTGGCAAACTGCTACCAACAGACGTGGAGAAGGCCAAGGTACTTAACAACTTTTTTGTGTCAGTCCTCACTGAAAACCTCTCTTCCTACACTGCTTGAATGGGTGGACCACAAGATGGAGACCAGGGGGAAAAGTCCCTCCCACTGTAAGAGAAAATCATGACCACCTGAGGAACCTGAACTTTCCTAAGTCTATGGGACCTGATGAGATGCATCCCAGATTCCTGAGGAAATTGGCCAATGTCGTTGCCGCACCACTCTCCGTGATATTTGAAAAGTCCTGGCAGGCAGGTAAAGTCCCCAGTGACTGGACAAAGGGAAACATTGCACCCATTTTCAAAAAGGGAAGAAAGGAGGACCCCAGGAACTACCGACCTGTCAGCCTCACCTCTGTGCCTGGGAAGGACATGGAACAGATCCTCCTAGAAGCTCTGCTAAGGCACATGGGGGACAGGGAGGTGATTCGAGACAGCCAGCATGGCTTCACCAAGGGCAAGTCCCGCCTGACCAACTTAGTGGCCTTCTATGATGAAGTAACTACATCAGTGGGCAGGGGAAGAGCTATGGATGTCATCTCTCTGAACTTCTGCAAGGCAGAAGCACCATCCCTCACAACATCCTTCTCTCTAAACTGGAGAGATATGGATTTGATGGGTGGATTGTTCGATGGATAATGAATTGGTTGGATGGTCACATCCAGCAGGTAGTGGTCAATGGTTTGATGACCATCTGTGACAAGTGGTGTCCCTCAGGAGTTTGTTCTGGGACCAGTGCTGTTTAATATCTTCATCAATGACATAGACAGCGGGATTGAGTGCACCCTCAGCATGTTTGCAGATGACACCAGGCTGAGTGTTGCAAGCTGATTCACTAGAGGGAAGGGATGTCATCCAGAGGGACTTGGACAAGCTGGAGAAGTGGGCTTGTGTGAACCTCATGAGGCTCAACAAGGCCAAGTGCAAGGTCCAGCAACTGGGTCAGGGGAATCCTCGATATCAATACAGGCTGGGGAATGAAAGGATTGAGAGCAGCCCTGGTGAGAAGAACTTGGAGGTGCTGGTGGATGAAAGGCTGGACATGAGCCAACAACGTGCACTCTCAGCCTAGAAAACCAACCATATCCTGCGCTGCATCAGAAGAAGCATGGCCAGCAGGTCAAGGAAGGTGATTCTTCCTTCTACTTTGCTCTGGTGAGACCCCACCTGCGGTGCTGGGTCCAGCTCTGGAGTCCTCAGCACAAGACATGGACCTGTTGGAGCGGGGCCAGAGGAGGCCACAGAAATGATCAGAGGGCTGGAACCCCTCTGCTGCGAGGACAGGGGAGAGAGTTGGGGTTGTTCAGCCTGAAGAAGAGAAGGCTCCAGGGAGACCTTAGTGTGGCCTTTGAGTGCTTAAAGGGGACCTGTTACAAAGATGGGGACAGGCTTTTTATCAGGGCCTGTTGTGATAGGGCAAGGGGTGATGGCTTTAATCTAAAAGGGGGAGATTTGAACTAGATAGAAGGAAGACATTTTTCATGGTGAGGGTGGTGAGGCACTGGCCCAGGTTGCCCGGAGAGGTGGTAGAAGCCCCATCCCTGGAAACATTCCAGGTCAGGTTGGATGGGGCTCTGGGCAACCTGATCTAGTTGGAGAAGTCTCTACCCATGGCAGGTGGTTGGACTAGATGACGTTTGAAAGTCCCTTCCAACCCAAAGCATTCTGTGATTCTATGCCTATGTTGCTGTTTTAAATTTATTCTGGTTTTATCACAAATTGCTGCTGTGCTGAGATGACCAGGTTTTGTCCAGCAAGAATCCAGAATGCAAAGAACAATCTATGGCTGAAATCCTGCATGATAAATAATTTTGAAGTCTCTGTGAGGGAAGAAGGAAATGGAAGTACTTCTCCCTGCATCAGGAATTTCAGAGGAAGATTTTGTGGCCCGTATGTGACATGGGGTACCTGGCACGGTGCGCCATGGCTCTCAGATCTGTGGATCCTTCTGATAGCCTTGGAAACCTAGTTGCTTAAGGACTTGCAGTGACAAAGTAATGGTGTGAATTTATCCTGAGAGGTAATTGTCACATTGTAATCGACATAGTCAAGCAGCAAAAGGCAATTTTAAGGGTGAGAGGTAACGACAGTGCCTTGAAGTTAGGTAGACTAACTTTATTTTTCAGGTGGATATGGGGAGGTTGAAAGCAGAGATCAGTGGGAAAGAAAAGAACCTGGGAGTCCACCTTTCCTGCCGCCAGACATCACTCCCTTCTTTTGCATGTCCCATTTCTCCCCTTTACCCACGCCCAAAATCAGATTCCCCGAAAGCAGAGCTGCGCCATGGCCTCCACAGGGCTGTGCTGTCCTCCAGCTGCAACGTTGGGCTCCCTCCGCTTTTTTACCTGCTGTAAAGGCAGAATTTCACAGCGATGGGCCTCAGCTGCATAACGAGGAGCCCATTCCCAGCACAGAAGGCCACAGAGCAGATTTCCTCTCTCCATGATCCTAATTAGCCATCTGTGGTGTGCAACTGGCAGAGGGCTTGGCTCAGCCAGCGGAGCGGGAGAGGGGCAGCCAGAGAATGATTCCCCCAATCTAGGCTTGGTTTGTGTTTACACCGGAGCAGAGCCCGCCCGTTGATGCGGGGAGCAGTAACACAGCTGCAGACCAGCAAAGAGCAGGATGAGTTACCACCCCCCCACTCCTCCCCTTTCCCATGCCTGTTACTCAGGAGCTGGAAAAATCAGAGTTGTTTGAGAAGATCCCCGCTGGGAAAGTGGCCTTTGGCTCACCTGTTTCCAAAAGGGCATCTGGCAATCTGCTGCATCCATATGCCAAGCCCTGGAAGCAGAGCAGTCGTCCTGCAAACAGCCAGGAAGAGGGAGGATGGGGCACTGGATCAGACCATGAAGGTCCAGAGATGATCCTGCTGCATGTAAGATATGTTTCCAGTCTGAAGAAGAATGGCCAGAAGGTGAAGGGAGGGGATTCTTCCCCTCTGCTCTTGTGAGACCCCATCTGCAGTGTTGTGTCCAGCTTTGAGGACCTCAGTGCAAGATGGACATGGACACTGGCACAGGTTGCCCAAGAGGTGGTAGAAGCCCCTTCCCTGGAACCATTCCAGGTCAGGTTGGACGGGGCTCTGAGCAACCTGCTCTAGTTGAAGGCGTCCCTGCTCACTGCAGGGGGGCTGGACTGGATGACATTTAAAGGTCCCTTCCAGCCCAAATGGTTCCGTGATTCTAAGCTGCAAACAGAATAATCCTCTTTCTTTTATTCCTTGAAGGTGACCTGCCTTTTGGGGTGATTGATAAAAATTGGCCATCGAGCACATCTATGTTATTTTAAAAGGGCTTCATGGAGGCTTGAGTACTTGTAAATTCAAAAGAGATCTTTTTATGAAGTGAAATCATTGAAGCCAAGGAAGTATTTTGTCATTGCTCTTTTGTTTTACATAAAGCTCTCAGTCATGCCGTGTTAGTATCAGAGGGTGAGAGTAAAAATGGAAAATTGCTGCAAGTGTATGAAGTTGTGAAGGCTGGTTGTGTAGTTGAGGAAAGAGCAGAAAGTAAATGAAGCTGATCAGTTACAGTGTCAATTACATTGAAATGTTCTTTTGGCTCAGAAGCGTCAAGTGTCATTAGTGCATGAAAGGACATTTTAAAACAATAATATGTTTTTTAATCTTGAATCCTTTAAATTACATAAGAAGAGAGTCTACTCCTGTCTCAAGGACAACTTGTGCTCACAGAAGTTTTATTTCCATTGCTGTTAAACCAGAAATAAGAACAAGCATCTAAATCCACCTCAGAAACTAGTAGCGTTTGTTATAAAAGAACTAATTTATTAAGCAGCCTTCAGATTTTCCCAGGTTTCAGTGAAGGAAGCGACCCGTCCAGCTGCAAGATAGCTGAGTAAAGTCATCATGATCTTTGTTGCACCCATTTCAGCGGCAGAATCAAGACTTGGTTTGCAAAATCTTCTGTCTCCCAGGTATGAATATTATTTGCATGGACGAAAATGGAAAACCTGATCAACATTAAGACACCTTTAACATCAAGGGTGCCTGTGTGCAGCCATGCATCTTTGGGAATCATCCTGGTCTTCCCCCTGCAGTAGGATGGCACAATTTCTTGAAAAGGTCTTTAGCCCTTCATTTCCAGCCTCCTGTAATCTCACCAGATGGGTTTGCCTGTGTTTTTCCCCCGCAACGCAGTGGCCAGCACGAGTCCCTTAAGGGGATAAGCGTTCTCACAGCACCCCCACACACACCCCCGCCCACACCCCCAGTAACTCTTCCTGGGAAGACAGAGAGGGGTGTGCTCAGTGTCTACCTCCAGCCAATCATTTAGTCCTGTTGGGTTTTAAGTGTTCCGAGGCGGGAGGTTTTCACAGCCTCCCAGGAGCAAGATTTTGGAGTTCAGTGAACAGGCCTGCTAAAGACCTTCAGAATTCAGATTTTCAGTGGAATGGTTTGGGGGTTTTTTGGAAAAAAAGGGGCATTTATTTGTTGAATCTTTGAGCTGCAGAGTTAGCTGGAATTCATCAGGTGTTGCGATTAAGTCTTTAAAGTGTCAAAACATTTTGAAATTTCAGAAAAATGAGTTAAAAAAACCCTCAAAAATTTTCCTGTGAATTTTTAAAAGTCAGTTTACTATTAAGTAAGTTCTGTTGCTAATCAGCTGAAATTTTTCCTGTCAAGAAACACAGGCTCTCCCATAACTGGATGAGACTAATGTTTCCTCTAACGCAGTCACCTACCCTCAATGATGCCTAATAGCAGATGCAACAGAAGGTAAAAGAAAGTCTGGGGTTACTAGGGAGTGTTTTGTCTACCATAATCAGCTTCTTTTTTAACCTCAGTCCCCGTGCTTCTCAGATAAACACAGAGTATCGTATCTTATTGCTTATCTTGGTGGTTTCTTGTTGCCTGTCCAGCTGGGCTCTGTAAACCTTTCTTTGTGAGCTGGTCCCTCTGCTATCTGCATTGCTCTTCTCTGGACTCTTTTCTGTTAAGCTCCATCTAAGTAGTGGCAAGTTGTTTCTGGCTGTATTTCACGGTTTAGTTGCACTCTCTTCACGCCCTGCTCATCTTTCTCCGTAGAACACGTATATTCGGTGATTATAGAAAGTATATGTGAAGCAGGGGAAGCCAGAAGCTCAGTTAAAGTTTGGGCAATCTGAAAGGAGGTAGAGGAGATAGCAGGAGACTGGATTTAATTTCTTTGACCACCCTTTCAGACCTCTATAACTTGAAGGCAGTGGAGCTCTGTACATCACCAGGTCACATTTAACCTGTAACTTCCTTTGGTGCAATGAACATATTCCTTCTGCAGGCAGCACAGAGGCAGCAGATGCAGGCTGGAGCTTATGGCAGGATGAGGAAGAGGAGATGCTGGGGAATGCTGAGCTATGGCCAACCCCTCCAGACAGATGCGTTTGGGAGGTGTTTAGAGAATCAGTGCTGCTGTGGGGGCACAATGATGAGGAGAGGGGGCACAACAGAGAAGCACAGAAGCAGGATGACATGCTGTAAAACTGGGTCTCACAAAGACAACCAGCTAGGCTTAGTCCCTGCTGAGCTAAATCTGATCTGATGTCTCCTGCTGAGAAGAGAGTATAATATCAACCACATGAAGGAAAAATTTGTCTTTAGGAAATAATACTGAAGACAGGTCAAGAGCTGGCTGAAATTCACCTTCTCCATTTACTCAACATGTCCAGCTTGCTGAGGCGTTAAGCCAGTACATTGCAGCTCATCATTAATTTATGACCAAGTTCAGGAAGATTAAAGTGAGTCTTGTCACTTTTCCTAATAATATCCCATTGCACATAAAAATATGGTTAGCATGCTTGGCTGATTGGGGCAAGGAGATCTGCTTGAGTGACATAAACCTTGAATTGTGTCTGTAGCGGTAGCTAGAGTGATGGGCTTGAGGCAAAACCAAATAGCCCCAAGGTGTGAGAAGATTTGGCCCAGGTCTGACTGCGGCAGCTCATGGCTGTCACCTCTTAGCTGTCACCGCCAGTTCATTTTGGATGTTCTTAGCCTGTGAAGATTTCTTGTGCTGTCTTTAAACTCAGGACAAGGCTCACAGGTTAATTACCCTTGTCCGGATCTCTTACAGTTACAATGGAGCATTTAGCCCTTTTTGTGGACTGAAAAAGCATCTCTGTGCCTCTCACAGCAAGCAGGCACTGAATGTCCTCTCTCCTCAGAGGTAATAATCAGTAGACACCTGATTTTTAGAACAATCCCTCTTCACACAGGCATGTGTCTGTGCTGCATGGTGACTAAGTGATCATAACCCATGCAGCTAGTCTTTGCGTAGACTAGCATCCCTATTAGCTCACAAGGATCTCAGGAAGAGCTGAAGAAAGGCTGGCATGGCCAGCTGAAGGCCTGGAAAGAATTGAATGTAGGTTGTTGACTTGCTGAAATAATTATTTTAATTCCAAAGGCAACTTACAGTATAATTAAACATGTGTCAGATCACCCGAAGTCTTAGTTGTGCATCATTGTGAAATTACTGTTCCCGTGTAAACACTGAACACCATTCCCACAGAAAAGCTGTTGTTTCTTTGGCTAGTCCTGCCTCTTGGTCTGACCTCTACCCTGCTTGGCTGGCCCCTCTGCGTGGTCTGTACCTACCTACAGCCAAAATCTCAGCTACCATGGTTTACAAAGCCTTTTTGCAATGAGTGTCCAGGATTTTCTGGACATGCTGAGAGCACCCGAGCAGCCTTGTTTAATGCAGTCGTGGTAAAATGACCTTATTGATATTCCTATGTGCTGAGACATCAAGTACCCAAGTGGTACCATATCTAGACCAATCATGGGATAATTCATAAACACTCAAAAGTGTAGAGCTAAGATTAGAGGATAACACAGAAAAACCTCCTAGAGGATTGTACTAGTTTCTCTCAGGCACTTTTATGAAGTCTAAGGATTAATAAAGGGAAACGTACTTAAAGGAGATTTGCTCCACAAGAAATAATACAGGCTTTAAATTTTTGTTTGTCTAGGCTCAAGTTGATCTTCTGAAGATCTCAATATTTCAGTAGTTTCTTGAAAACATTTTGCCTGTTTCTGTTGTCCAGCCAGGGTCCGGGATTGAGTGGAGACACCAGAAATCCCATGGGAAAGCTTGTTCTGTGACACAGGTCACATCCTCAAGGGGTCTGTAAACCTCAAATAGATACCCAGACTTGTAGGTACTGCTTCTGCTTCTGAAGTTCCCTGATCTGAGAGACTGATCCTATCAGGCTCCAGTGCTGTGATACTGGAGTAACTCACAATGCTTAACATCCATGAGATGGAGAAGGGCTAATATCTACCTTTGGTAAATTAGAAACCAAGGGAAAGAAGCATCCAAGGTCAGATCCAGTAAAGAACTGAAGTGATTTAAAAGTTAAGAGGAAAAATAGCCACCCGAACTTTTATCTACCTGCAGTTCAAAGCAGAGGCCAAAACTCACAGACAGGCACCCTCAGTGCTGTGCAGAAGAGCAGGGCGTCCAGGTGGGTGACAAACAAATCCAACTGCAGTGGATCCACCCCAATGGATGCAAAGCAAGAGCAGCTTCAAAGCAAACAAGAGCAAGCTGCTGCCCTCAAGATTTTATAACCTTTCATAAAGAGACAGGATATGTATAGTGGGTGGAAAAAAAAGAAGTGATTACTCTCCTCCTTTTTACAGATGGAGACAGAGATCAAATAACATCTCTGCTATCACAAAAGAAGCTTGTGGCAGCACAGAAAGAAGGAACTGGGATTCTCTGGAG
>NW_010421446.1:14750-27176 GCF_000710305.1 Buceros rhinoceros silvestris | reverse complement strand
TCTTTCCCTCACTTCCCACATTATTTTTGTTTTTACAGCCAGCATTGAGCCACCGCACACTGAAAAAGGAAACGACTCCCCTTACGCCTGCCCAACAGCAGACGAGTTTTAGTAGGATGCTTGCCTGGTTTTCCCCAGGGAATTGAGGGGGCCAGAACGAGCAGCATGTGCCTTTGAGAGGAGCTGGGAGAGGGGATGCTGCATGGCTGGGAGCAAGGTGTGTGGCCAGAGGAGGAGCTGCAGGGATGAATCCTGCCTGTGTCACAGGAGTGTGTGTTGGACAGGATGTGGGGTGCCCACACAGCACCCCATCCCATCTTCTCCTCCCTGACTAAAGCAGCCACGCATTTTCTCTTCTTAGCAATGGAGAGCCCAGCCAGAATAGATGAATGATTTGGGGTTTTATCACTAATAAATATCTGAGCAGCGTAACCAGAGCCAGCTATACTATTGTTATGATGACACCGATACACGTGTTGATGCTGTTATGGCTGCAGAGCTCGGGCTACATTATCTTTTTGCCTCTTCCGCCAGGTAACTTGAGGCTGCGGCACTATTGATTGAGGACCGCCTGGTGCTGTAGCGTCCGCTCCTGTAACCATAGCCTGCCGGGGTTATGGGGCTATTGTGAGGGCTTTGTTTAGCTGCTGACAGCTCCAGGGAAGAGCATGCAAGGGTTGCAAACGTTTTTATTGTATCTGCGCTTCTTTGCCTGGCAGACAATAGGAGTGGGCGGCGGCAAGGAGATAGTGGGCTGACTTTGGTGGAGGACAGAGCAGGAGGTGTAGTACCCCACTTCTGAATGCTCCTGACATCAGAAAAGGGGGTGCTCTCTCTTAGGAAGGCTGGAATGACATTATGCCCGGGCTTTCATTTTGGGTGCTCTCTGGATGCGAATGCAGCCTGTTGATTATGCGGATGTGGAAAGCAGGCTAAGCGGATCCAATAACCTGTCATCCAAGATGCATCCTTTCCCTTGCTCAGCCCTGCTCACCTGCTTTGGAAACACACACGAAAACGCTCCATTTGACCAGCCCAACGCAAGCCCTCTCACCATGGAGGAAGAGAAGACCGAGGCGACCTCAGCAATGTGTCTGCAACCATCTGCAACAGCGGCCAGCAGCATCAAGCACGGAGGAGAGAGGGACAGTGAGATGTTCAAAGCCAGCAGGTGCTCTGAAAAACACAGCCACGCAAGCAGCCAGTCTGGCATTCATACTGCTGCTCAGTCGGTGTCTGCTACCATGGAGTCATCGGTGTTTGCTGCTAACGAGCTAAGCCGTGAGGTTATTGCACTCTGTACTCACATCCCCAGACCATCCATCATCCACGTGCCAAAGGTGAGTGCTCTAGAAGTCGCTATTCAACAAGGTAAGAATATTCAACTTTTATTGAAATTGCTATTCAACAAGGCTCACTTCAACAAAGTATGAAAAGGGCAGAAAAAAATCCATAAAGCATTTATCTTGTATTGATTGGCATGCAGTCAAGAAAGGATTAATGGCTGTTCTGACTGAAATAATGCAATATGACAGCTATAGATTTCCTGCTTTATTATCAGAAGCCTTAGGGGATGTTTGTAATAATACCAGGCACTTTTACAGTAACTTTTGGTCAGTTGTCTTCCTGTCTTTTGGTGAGTCTCACTTATTTCGGACCTCACCCAAAATGCCTCAGAATGAACAGGCATTTTTCTTTGCCACTGGCCTGAGTGAACACTGCATTTTTGCCACCTCAGCCAGGTGCCTCATGGCTACTGCACCAGTGACTGCAGAACCCTTTTTCCATCTTATTTTTAGCTTGTGTGTGCTTGAAGGCAACAGTAAGGTGCTGAGTTTAGTTTTGGTGGATTCCGTTTGTTCTTGCCTGAGTGAGAAGATCTCAAAGTTGGGTATTTGTACTACTGAAATGGTGAGTAGTGATGGACAAATAGTGCTGCTCTCATTTTCTCCTGGTCAGGTAACTGGAGATCACATGCTTTTTTCCCCTCTTGATAAACACTGAGGAGTAGAAGCCACATGTGTTACTCAGCTTTTTTATACCACAGCTTTTGTTTTAATAGCCCAATCCTCTACCAATTTCCCTGCCAAATCACATATACTCAGAGTGCCTCTCCCCGCCTCCCCTTCGCAGTCAGGCAGTATTGTGCTTGGGAAAGCTTCTGTCCTTGTAAAAGAGTTAGAAAAAGTTTAATAGGAGATATAGCTGCTGGAATTGGAAGAGTTATCAGGACCAGGGTTTCCAGGTGGCTTATGCTGCTATTACCAGATGTGGGGGCTCTGTACACCACTGTTTCAGTCCCGTCGCCATCATCCACAGCCCTTCTGTAGGACAGAAGGAAAAACTGGAGCTGCCTGAGAGCAATAATTTGCTTTGATGTAAAAGGGAGGGCTGGCTATGGAGATACTGAATCTCTCTTTCAATGGGAGATTTGGAAGATGAGCTAGCTGACCATTATCTGGGGATAGAGTAAGTGTATTTAGGGCAGCTGTCATTCAAGGAGCCAGACCAGATGCTATCAAGATCTCCCTCACCAGCACATTTCTGTGGTTTCACTTGCTTTTTTTTTTTTTCACTTGGGTGGTTCGGATTGGGTGTTAGGAAAGGCTTTCTCAACTGAAGGGTAGCGCAGCATGGGAAGAGATCACCCAGAACTGGTGGGGGTGCTGCGCCTGGAGGATTTCAAGACTTGGGTGGACAAAGCCATGGCTGACCTGATGTAGTGTGGGTAGCAGTTCTGATTTGAGCAAAAGGTTGGACAGGAGAATTCAAGAGGGTCCTTATAGTCAGTGTTTCTGGGGTTGTGTGACATAGGCATTTTGAAGCATATATGCTGCTCATAAGCACAAGGAAACAGGATCAGACTGAGGTGTCTCTTTGCTGCCACCGAGACAGCAATGCAGATAGTGGCACTCTTGCCTTTACAACATTTTCGTGACAATTTCTCTCCTCCTTCTGCTCCTACCTGCTCCCTTCCAACCACTTCACCCTGCCTTTGCTCATCTGCTGCTCTTCTCTGTGCTATCAAAGCCACTGCCAATACCTACCGCATCCCATGAGTGTCCGCTGTAGCAGAAGAGGTTCCTTACGTTGGCCACAGACTTCTCTAAACTCCACAGGTCAGTGGTATTGAGGCAGGCAATGCTGAAGGGCATTGTGATCCAAAGATGCTCCCATGTCTTTATGGTGGTGGAGTAGTGATTCTGCTGACTGACCTACACCAGGGCTTTCTTTAGAAGCATGCATGGTCAAATCTAGGAGTATAAATTTAGAGAAATCTCGAATCGGAGAGGTAGTCAGGAAGAATAGGCCCCATCACTCTGGATGATCTGGGTAATTCAAATTATTCAATCATCCAAGCCACCATATCAAATTGTCCATCACTGTTTTGTTGGGCTAAGTACCTTGATGTTTCTCTGTCACTGGGGAGACCTACAAGGGAACTCCTTGTCACTGCTAGGAATTGGGCTTTCTGCTGCCTCTCATCATTGAGACCTTCTTGCCAAGGTCTGTGGAGTCTTGTTGGTGACACTCGTGAACTCCCACACGTGAGGAGCACTTGCCTCTTCATGACACACAGCCCAGATGTGGCATCAGGTCACTCCCAGGCTGTCAGGGCACTCTGCTACCAATGGGCTGAGCTGAGCTGATTTTGGTGGCATGTCAGAGAGACACAGGAGATGCACAGAGGTCTTGGTATCTGAGTATCCACATCCAGTTTGGCTGTGAGGGTCTGCACATCAAAGACTTGCTTAGCAGCAGCTCTAGGTGCCTTACTCCCACCCAGCTCTACCCATCAGCCCAACTGGTTTTAAAATGTTAAACCCTTCAATGATTGCAAAAAGAAAATAAATAATTGAAGCAAAATAAGAAATGAGGCTCTGTAGAGGTGCACTGGTTGGAAGTAGAAGTGCGGTGGGTGGAAGAAGGCATGCAGAATGCATACTGACTCTGCTGGGATGAGGATGAAAGGGTGGCACAGGGAGATGCTGGGGGATTTGGACTCTCTGCCACAGTAGAGGAAGAAACATGATAACCATGGAGAGGAAGAGTCTCTCTGCAGCAGAGAGTGGGGAAGAGCCCTGTAATGAAGACAGAAGGAGGTGATGGTCATGGCATATGATGGGCTGGGGACCACACACACAGCTCCTGGTGTGAGAGGGAGGAGGAAGATGGAGAGAAAAGGTGGTGGGAGGCACACAGGACATGTAGTATACATCTAAGGGAAGGGACTAGAACTCAGGGCTGAGGGAAAATGTGGGCCATGAGGAGAGAAAGAGGAGCACGTGTTCTCTGTGAGTCAGGCATGGATGGCCTTGGTGGGAAGGTGGAGAGAATAGGAGAGGAGAAACCACAGGGCTGCCTGAGAACAGGGGCTGGAAACATTTCAGACCCCGAAGCAGAGTTTGCACCTCTCCTAAAATAATAATAACCAGACATCACTAATGAAGCCAGTGAAGCCCAATGGAGAAGGCACTAATTTCCATCCTCCTTGGCATATCTGAACATCCCTTTGTGTCTCAGTTTCTCCAGCTATAAACCAGACATAATTTGACCTCTTTCCCGTGCTGAAATCTATACTTTAAAATAGCACATTTTTTGCTAAGTGGCAAAAGGCAAACATGCAGTGTCAACACAGGAATCCCACAGCCCTGTTCAGGAGACTCTTAATTCATGTTCTTGCATCAAATTCTTCAGAAAAAGCTGAAGTAACATTGGGAAAAATGCTCATATTTTTTTGTGTCTTTCATTTTCAAAATAACATCACCAAGGGACTAATGACAAATACGCTGAGAACTTCCAGCACCAAGAGACCTGCTCTCTACCTGTCAGCACAATCATTTTCAAGCAGAAGATCAGTCTGTTTTTCACCAGTAGCAGCGTAAAATTCTAATTTGGGCACATAATACACTAATTAACGAGATCTTCCAGCTGACCCTCCCCACTGGGACATGTAGTCACATATTTTGGATTACAGTGGAGTTGCATGCATGTAACAAAATCCAGAATTTGATCAATTACTCCTTTTATGAGAGGACCGCATCTGCTCCAGACGGAGCCAAGCTTAAATCCGATATAAACATGGTCCCAAGAAAAATTAGATTTGAATATAATTACTAAAGAGATTAAGTTAGACTTGTTTGGTCACAAATTAGTATGGCAGCCATGTGCTTGTAAATAACTGACCATCATTTTAATATTTAGAGACTGCCTCAGCAATAAAGCATGATTAAATGTCAGTGAAGTTCCCCACGTCTAGCATCTTTGTCCTGATTCTGACATGTAAAGAATTAATTCTTTTGTATACTGCCTGGAGGGTCTTTATCAGACAGACTTTACAAGGCCATAAATCAAAAAGCTGCCAGGACAACACACTGAAACTTGCTTGCTTATTCTTTCAGCCTCAGCTACAGTATAAAAAAATTCCCCGTCTTTTACTTCCAATCCAGTTTTAGCCACCAATAAACTCTAGGGTGGAAACTTAGGAGAAAGCCTTATTGTTCTGAACCAACAACTGTGCTGTGACTCCAATAAATGTTTCATGCTGACAAAAGCTTGTTTACTGACCCTTTCTACTAGCAATGTCATTCACCTGACTTGAACTCTGTTGACCGTCAGAGTTCGGCTTGTGTTTTTGTTCCAAAACAAAAGAAACCCAGACATCATCCAATGCATCGTGGAATCATTTCTTCCCTTTCTGAGACACCGGAGAATCGGGAGCTGAGACCTGGAGTGAGAGATCCTGGGAAAGATATGTCTGATGAAGTAAGCGGTGCTTCCCATTGCACCTGGGGAGCCTCCCTGAAATCAGGCTCATCTGTGATTTCCTACATACAGTGTCAGTCATACCTTTAGGGTACACACACCTCTTTAGAGGACCTCACAGCTACTTTCAAACCTTGAATGCGTAACTTGTCTCTTTTTCACCTGCACCTTTTTGATACCTAGGAAGCTGGAGGGTGGATTTGACCCAGTGAAGTTAATTTTCAAGTCTCTGCATGTCAACAGTTAGGCTATTGGTACCTTATTGACTCACAGTCACTTTACTCAGCTTTGGACCAGAACCGGCCTGAGTGGCAAGATAACAATGACAGACTCTCAAATTCAAAGGTGTAATTGCAGCTGTCTGGGAAATTGGAAATTGGAAAGAAACCTCATTAATACCCCTCCCCACACAGAAGATAAGTTTCTATTATCTTCATTTGGTTCTTTGGTTCTTTCTCTGGCCAGTTTGTAGGTATGATTTTATATCTGAGGAGTCTAAGCTGAAGTTACACCCCATAGGTAAACTCCATAAATACGTGGGAAATATGAACAGTCCATTGAAAACAGTGGGACTTCTCACAGTCAACCTCACACGTTCTCATGGCTTTGTAGAACCAGCTCCTGGGGACACGACCCTTGGGAGGATTCCTGGCACTGCTCATGCTCTCCTGACAAAATGACCAGGAGTGGTTATGTCCAACTCTCCCTGGGTGCTGGATGACCCCACGGGCCTGAGTGTCTGACTGCTGAAGGAAGCATTCTGAGCACACTTTGGGAGTTGTTAAGTGTTTTGATGACTAGTGAGCAGTTAGAAGTTAGCAGGAAACGAGCAGCATTTCTGGGTGAACGGCAGCTGGTTGATACTGAACTGTTTCCTTTGCTTAGCTTTGCAAGGGTGTCCCTCCACCCCTCAGTGGAAGAGGGTTGCTGTTGTTTTATCAGTGTGACTGCGGAAATCGTTCCGGGACAGTCTTTCCTCTAGCACAACAAGCAAAAGCTACCTTTATTTTCTCCAAACTTACTCCAGCACAAATTTGCTTTAATTTAAGCAAATTAAGCACAGAGGATAAACCCATCCCTTCAAAGGTTCGGGCTGGGCACTCAGCTATGCACTGTAGTTGCTAGAGAAACATTAACAACGTCGGCTCCTCTAGCATTAGCACCTCACATAAAATGTTGTAGTTTATTTAAATTACATTTACATTTTAACACTTCGGCCAGAGCTCTCCAAGAATCTTGAGACAGTCCTTGGGCAGGATTCTTCATTTTTTGACTGCTTCCCTGTGCTTTACCACCAAAACCTCTCTTAGTAGCCTATGCTACTGTAATGTTTTCCCCCCCGTCTCCTCCTCTTAATCTTGCTTCTCTAGCTGGCAGCTGTCTGGGCAGAGTGTGTGTGGGCCGGCGGTTCTTGACTCTCAGTATAAACAGCACCTAAGTGAAACCAGACTTCCTCATTACCTTTTCTCTTTGCTTCCCACTCCCACATAACCACAGAGGTAATGGCACTGCACAGCGCAGAGCCTTTCATCCTGGCCAACACACAACTCATCTACTGCTGTGGCCCACACATACGTAAAATAGAATCCAGCCTAGGAGCAGAAGTAGCAAGCTCTGATCAAAGAGACCCTGTGTCCCGTCCCGGGCTGGTGCACAGCAGCGTTGCTAGTGCTAGGCTGGCATGTCCCTGCGCAGACCCACGAGCACCACCAGCCGTCTCCTGCCTGCAGGATTCCCCAGCCAGCAGCCGTCCCTTTCATCTTTCACGTGGCATTGCTTTGGTTGATACGTAACTACTCCAGATGTGACCCCAACCAAAATGGTGCTGTTTCCTCTAATAGACAAGAAGCTCTTAGTTTTTCTAACTCTAGCTCCTACCCCGTTATTTCTCAGCCTGCATTAGCTGGGGTTTTTTTTGCAGAGGGGTCATGCAGCTTTCAGCTGCTGTTCTGTGACAGCTCCTGCATAGCAGAGTGATGAGGGACAGGCTAAGAGCTTCCTTCATGCCCTCTCTCACCCTGAAACCTATTCCAACAGCTCTTGGTAGTAATGACCCTCCTGTGTGCCAATAATAATAATAGAAATGGTAAAGCTTTCAGGGAGTTCTTGGAAGTCACAAGACACTCATTTAAAGGGGATTAAGGAGAATTTGTAGTTTCATGAAAGGTACTTCTGAAAACAAGACTTTGTAACAAGAGCTTTTTGAAACCTCCCCTGGGAAATTGGAGACCTCATGAAACTCAACAGGTTTTGGGTTTCATCACCAACACAGAACAGCCCAGGGTCACTGAAGAGTTCATACCCCTTCTACTGTTAGGGTGAACATGAAGGTCCTGGGATGCTGCCACATAAATGAAAACTGGCATGCCATTAGCATTAGCATTTGCTGACTTTAGCACCTGCAGAACTGCCACTGTTCAGTCTTTTATGCTCCATTTGCACGTTCTCCACAGCCTTGTTCTGAAGACAGCGTGGATGTTGTGTTAGCAGTCTCCTTCCTTCTGCCTTTCAGTAAATTAAAGGGTGTTCGCAGCTCTCAGGGGGAGATAAGATGCACTTTGAATCAATGGAGTAATTACAGAAGAATATGATACTAATGGAGCTGATTTGAATGCGTATCTAAGGATGAATGCCATGGCTCCATGCCCAGACGGTGCACACTTTCCTCGTGATGAGTTATTTATGACTTGACACATCGCGGCTCTGCTGTTTTGTGGCTCGGCAGCGTTTATGTCATTGATAAGACAAACTCTGTCAATATTGTGCATTCTTACCAATCCACGCCTGACTGACAAGCAGTCTTCCCATCTGCTATAGCCATGACCAGCCCCTTTCCAGCTGCAAAAGCGGAAGAGAAGGGTTGATAAAGCTTCAAGGGCAAACTGTGCCTGACTAAGCAGCCGTAGAAGTGGCTTCCTGTGATGGAGTTACTGCATCAGTGGACAAGAGAAGAACTACCGATGTCATCTACCTGGCCTTTGACGCGGTCCCCCACAACATTCTTGTCTCTAAATTGGAGAGATACAGATTTGATAAATGGACTATGGGCTGTATAAGTAATTGGCTGCATGGCCACAGTCAATATGTCAATGTTTAAGTGGAAACTAGGAATGATGAGTGGTGTCCCTCAAGGATCTGTACTGGGACCAATACTATTTAATATCTTCATTAATGGCATAGGGGGGTTGAATGCACCCTCAGCAAGTTTGCAAATGGCCACAAGCTGAGAGTTTCAGTTGATTCACTAGAGGGAAGGGATGTCATCCAGAGACATCTTGACAGGATTGAGGAGTGTGGCCCGTGTGAACTTCATGGAGCTCAACGAGGCCAAATGCAAAGTCTGGCAACTGGATCAGGGCAATCCTCAGTATCAATACAGGCTGGGGGTGAAGGGATTGAGAGCAGCCCCGCGGAGAAGCACTTGGGGATACTGGTGGATGAAAGGCTGGACATGAGCCAACAACGTGCGCTCTCAGCCTAGATTTTACATAAGGAAGATGTTTTTTACACTGAGGATGTTGAAACACTGGAACAGGTTGTCCAGAGCAGCAGTGGATGCTCCATAATTGGAAGTGTTCAAGGCCAGGATGGATGGGGCTTTGTGCAGCCTGATCAAGTAGGAGGTGTCCCTGTCCATGGCAGAGGGATTGGACTAGATTATCTTCAAAGGTCCTTTCTAACTGAAATCTGTCTGTGATATCTCTCTTTACTAAAGAAGAACGGCTATGCTCAGGGTTCCTCAAAGGACACATGGCTTCCCAGGGTCCATGAAAGAACTTGGGACCACCAAGCGAGTCTGGACTACTGTCCCAACCAGAGAGCTCAGACGGAAATAAACCCAGCCAGAGAGACTAGTGACACGCTCAGCTTGCACAGCCTGGGGAGCCTAGCTCCAGCCATGAGGCTGTTTTCCCTGCATCAGCTGTGACAGCCCTCTGCTCCAGTTACAACAGCTGAGCACGAGAAGGTTATTGAAATCCTGGCTCAGTTTTGATTGCCTCTTCAGACCAGTGTTTTCACTGATGATCCTCTGTGCTGTATTGCTTTGGGGTTAGTTTTAGTAGCCAAAGAAGAGTTCTGTAACTAAGAAGCCTGATCAAACTGCTCATTGGCTGCCTAGGAAGTCCCTTTCCAGCCTGTAGGACCTTGGGGACTCTGTCTGTGAATCAAGACCAAGTCTTACATGAACACAACTATATACTGGCCTAGAGACATAGAACTCAAGAAATCCAAAACTTTGTAGATCTAATTTATATATATATATATACACACAAAACACATAATATCTATACGTTCTATGTATATCATTATAGATATATCATTATATTTAGATATAACAGATTGGAGTATAACTCTTTTGAGACCTTCAGAGTCCATTCCCTGTGGCACCACAAGCTTCTGACATGACAGTGATTATCTTTGCTTCTGCATTTCTTATTTGTCCCGTAGCCATAGGCTGAAGACTATTGCACCCAGAGGTATTTCTTGTAACACCTAATACCATGTTATAATACCCAATACCACTGGGGATAGGCAGCAACACAAAATATGTACCTGAAAGACAATGGCTTGACAAAAATACAACCATTCAGCCTCTCCCCCACCAACATCCCGAAATACTGGGCTTTAGAAAAGAGATATCTAAACCGTAAGAAGAAAGGTCTTATTTCTTTAGTATTTTTAATGGAAGCATTTAGACCACAAATAAGTGTGCCAACAGTGGCAAAAATGGATTCATCTGGGTCATTAGTTCCCCTAATGAAACAACTGGGCACAGCCGGACTAAGGGTTTCGTGTGGCAGGTCCCTCCCAAGAGAGATTGTCAGTGATTTCTGTGCCTGAGCCTCAGATGCCCAATGCTGTGTTTGAGCTTTGTAGGCTACAGAACATGCACACGGAGCTTTGTTTTGGTTAAGGTCTCTACACAGAGACTAAAACCCTTCGAGAATAATGGCAGGTTCCTCTAATTTGGGACCAGCTATACATTTTGAATGTAGCCCGATTCTGTCACCCTCTTTTCCGTACACCAGCGGTCATGGCTCTCCAGCTGCTCTGTTTAAATTAGTGCTTTTTGTAAGTTTTTAATTAAGCCAGAGAATGCCACAGCAATAGCAGAAGGGACCCTTAGCTTGCCTGCCCAGACACAAAGCAGACGTATGCTGTGGCTAACCAGACAATGTCATCTCTGGGGACAGGATAGTCTTTTCACCTCTACACATACATAGCTGCCTCCAGTCCTACTGTTGTACTGGCTCCGAGAAGAGAAGCTAAGCAAAGGCATATAACAGGGCCAACAAGTAATTCAGTGGGTAAAAGTTGTTGAAAAACATTTAGACCCACATGCTGTACCACATGTGTTCCTTGCTCTGCAATTTCAGGTCGTAGTTGTAAAAAGATCTAACTGATCTGTTTGGTAACAGAATTTGTAACTGTCCTTTGGCACATTTTGAAAAACAGTAGCTGGGTGCCAGAAGATTAAATTCACTTTTAGGTACCTAAAGTGAAATTTGGTCAGGTATGTCTTGCTGCCAAGGAATGTAAGTGCTTCACTTGGCATCTGTAGGAACCAGCCTCAGCTAACCAAAACTGGCCATTGAAAAGTAGTAATGGTAGAGGACCTTGTTTCAGTGGCAGACCTGAATCTTCCACAGCCCAGCGCTGTGATCTAGACCTTTCTGGGGAACAAAGAAAAAGTAATTAAATGAATCATGGCTCTGCCGTCCAGATTTCAGCTCAATGGGATTTCAAATGGCTGATACAATTTCTTGCTTCCTGACCGGTGACTTCACTAGAAAGAGTGGGTGCTCAAGTGATCCAGATAAGCATCGATACCTGCACGGGTTTAGGCCCATCTCACCCTGGGTGGGGCGTTTTTCAGACTGAAATTTATTTGTGTCAGCAAATATTTGCCTACTCCCCTGTGAGGACCACAGTAACGTGTGTTCAACTTCTCTGGATGTCTCTGTGGGCGGATCCTTTTCTAATATTAAGCCCAACTCTTCCTCAGCTCCCATCAGACCTCTCTGAAAGCTCTTCTGTTTGCAGCCAGCTTCCTCTGCAGACCTACCAGACCTTGGCAGACCACTCCTTTCATATGCAACACCTCCTTGGTGCTAGCTGTTTCCCCGCTAGAGTGGCCTTCGAGAGGTTAAATGAAATACGTCTTACGTTGCAAAAATCAGTTTCAGTTCTGCTTCTCTCTATTCAGCTTCAAAACCCGAGTGAAGTTCAGTCCTTCATATTGTGTTTTTCTCCACTCTTCGGAGGATGTACGTAAGAATTTTTCTTCCAATTTCTCTGCTATGGTTCAATCAGATTAGATCCTTTGACAGAAGCATCTAATATTCATTATGCTGTTACCATGCAATTCTCATTATTCACAACTTCCGCCGTTTGCAGCTTTTCTTAATTGTGATATTTGCAAACGAATAATTAAAAAACCCACCAGAACAGATTTTTCTCGTTTCAGCCAAATGTATTTATGTAAAGAATTTCAAATGTTGCAATCTCATAGTTTCAAGACAAGTTTGGTTTTGTGGCACAAGAGTTCAGCAGTATATCATCTGGTATTACAACTTTGTTTAACAGGAAATTGTGTGAAAACAAGTCCCGTATCTTGAGATCCTCTGGTCTGAAATCATGCACAGCTTCTGAAAGGAA
>NW_010421446.1:7697-14666 GCF_000710305.1 Buceros rhinoceros silvestris | reverse complement strand
GAGTGGCAGTCCCATCTCTCAGGAAGTTCGAACAATAAGCTGAAGCAGTAAATGAAGATTATTTACATCAAGCCACCATCCACTGGCAGAAGAATCTCACTTTAGGACAGGGTCTTCTGACATGTAACTCAGAATAGTGAAAAAGAGAAATATATTTAAAGTCCAAAAATGGCCATAAGGTTATACGTAAAGGTAGATGTTTAGGTGAGGAAGGAGAGCAGGAGAAGACGACAATTTCTGTGTCTGCAAGATCATCTCGTGGCCTTTCAGGTCAAACGAGTCTGTTCCTGCTCAGAAGCCTAGAGGGTTCAAGCAATAGCCCCGTAGATGCCACAGCCTTTCAGGTTCATCTTTGCTGCTTGAGGCTTTCACATCCTTGGGGCCTGTGCTCCTCCCAGCCCCAGGCAGAGGCTGAGGTGGGCTGGGTGCCTCTTGCTGGTGGCTTCTTGGAGACCGACTGAGAGCAACTAGCTGCTCCCATAGCTTCTTCTGCTCCTCACCTTTACATTGGAATTATTTTTTTCCTTATAGGATTTTGTCATCTCTTGTCCCAGAGGAAACAGTCATAGTTGGAAATTACCAGGTTTCTAGTAATCTTTGGTTCCTGGCTGTGACCTGCCTGTGCTTTTCTCCAGCCTATCCTCAATGAGCTGAAACCAGAGCTGCAACCACTATGGGTAGGCACAGGACAGGGCTTGCACACCTCAGAGCTCATCTGCTCCCTGCTCATCGCAGCTTGTTCAATAAAAGTTGTTACCTCTTGGTGCAAGACATGGCAGGTCTGCTCTGCCTTCCTTCACCCCCATCTCTGCAGGGTTTTTTCCAGGCACATGAACTGTGTCCTCCTTCCCCATCTCATCCAAGATGGTTTGCAGCGGGTGGTTATGCCTGATGTTCACCCAATGTTAGATGGTAGTCCCTGCTGTCTTTTAAAAACCAGAGCGTGTTCCAAGTCCTCATGGATGCTGAGAAAAGCAAGAACACCCTAGAGGCGCAGAAAGCAAATAAAATTAACTGCTTTAGTATCAAAGCAAGTATCATTATTCTGAGCATGCCTGGCTTCTGAGGCGAGATCCCAGGAGCCACACACACATGCATGCACACACGCACACTCAGAGCGGTGTTTAAAGGCTTCCCAGGAAGGGAAGGAGGTTGCGTCTTGCCACCTTGAGCCCGCACGAAGGGGAGAGGGGAGACCCCAAAGAGGAGTGTGCGGAGACCTGCTGCCCCTGCCTCAGCACGGCTCCAGGGACAGCAGGGAATGGACCCAGTTATTGGGGCTCTGGCTGAAACTGGTGGCCTTAAGCAACTGCTTGTTGTTATTTTTTCTGGCTTTAATTTTTTGGGGGATTGTATAGTTTTCAGAGGGATTTATCTTTCCTGCAGGAGGATTTTCCCGGTGGGCTTTGCTTGTACGCGTAGGGAAGAAAGCTGACACAAGCAGATTTTAATTAAACCATTCTTTTAGCTCCCCAGGCTAGCGTAATTTGACTTCTTCTCAGAGATATTATTAACACTTATGTCATTTTTCATCATCATCGGTTTTGCTTGCGGAATTGCATTGGAGAGAAACTGCCCTGGATGCAAATGCTCATTGCATCCTATTGTTTCGGTTCCCTTCAGCCATCATTTCTCAGCCTAAGAACAAATGATACCAGCAACAGGAAAGAGCTTGATTTTCCAAGAAAATCAGCCAAATTGACACACAGAGAACAGGCATAATATCTCACTAAGATCTGCCTGGTTAGAGGCATTATTTGTCAATAAACTGAAAAAAAACAGACCCCAGGAAGTAGGTTCTGTCTGAAGGGGATTGAAATGGGAGGATTGGAAATCAGTGGCATCACAGTGGCCCAGGTCTGGAGGAAGGAAGAGGAGGGATGTGAAAAGGTGGGGGACCCCTCCTCTTCCCACCAGTCAGCAGCTCTCCCTCTCTTCTCACCCACTTGTCAGTTCATTAGCAGCCCCGATTGCCATCTGAGGTAATAAAATAAACACCACCCCAAGCGGAATATCCTAGGATTAGCTGCTCAGGCCTGGCAGGGTATGAGCTCACGCTTTGCTCAGCTCTGGAGAGCAGGCAGATAAATAAGAAGTTATGGACTGAGTGTGTTGGTTAGTATATTGCCTTCTGACGTGCACATGCTGCGCTATTTCATTTCAGAGGTTCATCATTTGTTGCAAGGACAGTGAGAAGGGGTAGCTCTTGTGAAGCTGATGATTGCAAATCTTAGGTCTTAAGCCCCAAGAGGGAAGAATCCATATATTCAGCTACAGAGAAGCATCTGGAGCCCAGCTTGCTTTAACGCTGTTCCTAGGAGACTTGCTTTGGGTGCTAGACAAAGCTACAATCATTTTTAGTCGTTTATGTTGACATGACGAGGCGGTGTCTCACTCAGCCCGTATGGGCATGTAACCAGAGCAGATATGCTGCCACTCCTCTGTTTCACAGGGGGGAATGCTGAGTGGCTCCTGCTGGGCTCCCCCATCCTCTCCCTGTCCTGGAGGTGGGCACAGCAAGAGCAGCCACCGGTTGTCCTGCCCTTGGTGTGTGCACAGTCACGGTCCAGGACAGGAGGGGGAGTTTTTGAGCCTGGGCTGAGCTCTTGCATACCCCAGATGCTCTCCCTAACCTGCAGGACCATGTAAATCATGTGGGGTGTTGAAAGATGGCATGGTGCTCTCTGGGATGTGCCAAGGTGTTAGAGGAAATAAGTTTATATAATCTAATATGATGGGCATTTAATGATTTCTTTTCTGAAATATAGTGTCACCATGATTTTAACCTCAGGTCTGACAGCCATCGCAGTAGGTGGGTCTGGCCCCTCCGTCCTTTCCCACACGCCTTGCCTTCCTCTCCTCTGAGCCTGCCTTTCATTTTTTATTTCTTAATGTTTCTCCCTAAAATGCATGTGCTGTTTTAAGCCCTAACCTGGCCTTCAAAATGCCTTCGTGAAGCTGTGTAATGTAGAACAAGAAATTCTAGACATGGGATCTGGAGGGTGGTGCTCCTCCCCCTGCTTCCCGCCCTGTCTAAACCAAACCAAATTATGTAGGTTTTGGGGCTGATGAGCTCTGTGAGCTGGTTTTGCTCACAGGTTTAGACCCAGAGCCTAGCTGGCTCAAGCTCAGCTGCAGGGGTGGTGGACTCTTGTAGGAAAGGACAGGCCGAGAGGTGAATGCAGAGGGATGCGTGTCCCTAACCCAGCCTGTCACCCGAGAAATCACAACCCAAGAGCATGGCCAGTGGGAAGGCAGAGGTGGGAGGGAAAGGGAAACTCCTTTAATGCTGGAAAACTGGAAGTGAGGCTGGGGTGGCAGGAGGTGGCTGAAACCTGTTCCAATTCTGCTTCCTCTCCTGTTCCTCACAAAGCTGGTGTGGTTTGAACAAGAGCAGCATGAAGACCTGAATATTTTGTAATTCCAGGTTTTTTATTTGTTCTCCCAAAGCGCGAGCATGCCTGAAATTATTTCTGTTTCTGCTAGAGAAATGTTTGTGGTTGTTGTTGTTTGGCAAACAAAACAAAACAAAGAGCCAAGATGGAAAACTTGGATCTGCTCTATGAAGTTTATTAATATTTGCCATGGCTGCACATCAGAAAACTCCATTGTAGTACGGTTTCTTAAAGTATTGAAGTTTGATACCAGTGTGGCTATTTCAGCTCCACTCTTAATCTTTCGTGGCTGTATCATCAAATGCATCACAGCAGTGTGACACCTGCTAACCTCTAGAAATACCAACCACAATCAATGATGCCGATGAATTTCTGTAAATGATCGGTTCAAAGGCTCTTAGTGTATTTCGGATCTCAGTCATTACGGATTTCTGGTAATGACAAAGGGTAATAAGATAAGGGCTATATATTTTCCAACACTGTGCTTCACTCATCCTTCCAGCCTTCTCCGTGCAGGTGGAGCTGGAGGGCAAGAACCCAGAACAGTTACGCTGCACATCGGGTCTGTAAGTGGAACAATAAGGAGCAGCTTAGTAGAGTTACTGAACTGATACAGGAGTTTGGCATCGCGTTGGCTTTCTTCTTACCTAAGGGGAGTGTGGTGAACACATGCGATTAATGTTCTGGGTCTTTCAGGGGACACGGGGAATCTAATATGGCAAGGCAAACTTTTTTTTTCCTCAGGAATAAATCAGAGGTGAACTACTCCCCTTTAGTGTTTAACCTCTTTTTTATCCTTGTCCTTCAGCTGGATCAAAAACAAGGGTGGGGATGTTTGGGAAGGGATCTCCGAGGCAACTGGGATGCAGCGATATGATGCAAACCTTTCTCTCCTGCGAATGATATCGTATCATATCTATTATTATCGGGAGAGTTGTGCGGCTCTACGGCTGCCAGAGTTAGGTTAGGAGCTCTAGAAGTTTAGCTTTGATTTCAAAAGGAGATATTTAGCTAATAATCCCTTGCAGGTTCGCACAGGAATGCGGAGGGGAGGGCGGTCTCTGCTGAAGGACTGACAGATTTATTACCCTGCTATCTGCTGTCAGCGTGGGCTGGGAAGGGGCAGCAGAGGGAGGCTGTTTCCTTGCCCGCAGAAGGCATTAAGCCCTGCCTTGCTGCGAGAAGCAAATTGTGGCAGCTTCCCCCTCGCAGCAGTTCATTTCCCTTTCCCCTTCCCCTCTTTTGTCCCCCTTACCACCACATCAAGGCACTTTATATAGTGGGTCTGATAGCTGCATCCCCACATTGCTACATCTCTGCTAGTGATGTCTCTTCAGTTTGTTCTGCTTTTTAAGCAAAAACCCGTGTAGTACAGAGCACTGTGGTATGTTTTCAGCTTACTGAATACCTCTTAAGCAGAGCCCCATCTTCTTACTTCAGGGAAATCCTTAGAAACAGAATCTCCTGCCTTGTATTTGCAAAAGTCTTCTACACAGAAGACTCAGCAATTTCAGTACCCAAGATGTGCCACGTACTGCCTAAGATGAGGGTGACCATTCCTCCTGGGATATTAGATATGGATTGCATGTTTATTACAAGGGGATGCTTTCTTCCAGTTTTGGACAGGCTCCTTTTTTAAGCCAGATTTCACAGAACAACATATGCAAACAGCACGTGCTTCAGATTTGCAGAGCAGCTCCTCCTCTCCCCTCCTTCTCAGCAGAGCCTTCCTCCCCTCCAGAGCCCTCTGCTGCAGGGGGAGGACCTGTTTCTCCTCCCAGCTTTGGCCTGTATGTTGACATATGGCTCAGCCTTGACCCTTTCTGCACTCTGGCCCTCTCTTTCCACGCTGCTCCCCATACCCCAGATTTCCTGGCACAACATGGGACCCAGGAGGTTTGGAGCAGGTTTTGGTGAGGCTGGGAGCAGTCTCACAGTGTCACTGCAGTAACCCCACAGCTAGTGCTGGCATTGCAACAGGGCTGTGTTCTACCTTGTGCAAATGCTGAGGTTCACCATGGTCAGCAGGGGATGAGATACAGGCTCCATGCTCCAATGAGTCCCTTGGTCTCTCTAACCTTGTATCTCCTAAGGGTATCCCAAGCATTTCCTAAGAAACTGTCCTGGAAGTGTTAGGGCGAATGACTTCCCTGCAGAGCAACACTTCATCACCAGCGAGATGTGAACAAATCCCACCCATACAGGAGGACTGCTCCATCCTTTTATTCCCACCTTCCTGCCTTAATCCAGGATATGCCCCGCCAGGTGGTCTGCAGGCTCAGATGATCTGTTGGCCTCAATCCATTGCTCACATAAATTAATTCTGCAAAGAAGTCTGTCAATACTAAAACACCCAAGAAATGAATTTGTAACAAATTCCTTTGATCTCTCATGAGATATCTGAAATCAGGCCATAGTTGACTGTTAAAGTTCATGTTCCTGGGAGAGGAATTGCCTTCCTGTACATCTTGCTTATTGGGAGCCTCTCATCTACAGCACTCCTCCATCCCTGCAGGATAAAATTGCTCATTTCTGCTGCTATGGCCATGTAAAGTCCTCTAGAGAATTAGAAATCACTGCCTTTCTTCCGAATTTTTATGTAATAAAAACAAGGCGCTCTGAAGGAAACCCACGTGACCAAATGAATAGCCTGAAAGGGCAGAAGGAGTCATTATGCATCTCTGACTAACCTCCCAAGAGCACAGCCATTGACCATGATACAGTAATACCCCTACGAAGATCAACAAGGAAATTCAGAAGCATTTCAGCTTGTCTTTGTCTTTTTCTGTTTTACTCCATCAGTTTTGAAAGGAGTGTTGCTTAGAGCCAAGAAGTGTGGTTTTTTGATTCAGATTCAACTAGTGCAAAAAAAAAAAAAAAGAAAAAAAGAAAAGAAAAGGAGAGGAGAGGCAGCCTTCTTCTCACTACTGATGGCTGCATTTACTTTTCTCCCCAATTCTGCTGGTTTTAGCCTCCTGTAGGCATTTTTGCTTGGTAAACTACTAGGAATTGTTCCTTGGTAATGAAGGATGCTTCGTTGGCAGCACCCTAACCACCACATTCCTGATGGGCCTTTGAACTCATGGGAAGACACCACCTTCCTTTTCTGGAAAGCAGTTCTCTTGAACGGTGAGGAGTTGAAGGCCATTTGTGCTTGGAAAGCACAATATGTTTGATAGGAATGCAACCGTTTGTTCCCAGCCAATAATCACACCTGTAAGCCTTTGACTCAGGGAATCCTATTGTGATGAAGAAGGCTTGTGAAATAGCAGCGTGGTCTCCCCCTGTGAAATAGAAGATTAAATTGTGATCACCCTGCTGTTGACTCAACTGTTAGCTGAAATATTATTTGCTCAACACACTTAACTCGGTTATGATCTGCAGAAAGATGCTGTGGTTAGCGTACCTCCAAAACACAATGGAGCCTCACAACTTCACCATTAAAAGAGAATTATTTGCGTTTACCAAAGGGAAAATTAAAAGCAGGTTTTCACAAGAAGTTCAAGCCAATCCAGCTCTGCCTGGCTACCAAAATGGACAATCCTGCTTCCGTGTCCCATCTCACCCCACCCAA
>NW_010421446.1:5872-7613 GCF_000710305.1 Buceros rhinoceros silvestris | reverse complement strand
CCGGGCAGCGCATTCCTGCCACCACCACTGTACCAGGCTAGAAGTTGTGAAACCACAAGATGAGACAGATCAGCCTGTTATTCTGGCTGAAAAATGACCCACCAAACTGATCCAACTTGCTGATAGCTGCACCAAGAGTTGTGCTGACACAAGGGAGCAAGCAGGAACGTGTGGCCAGGACAGAGAGCAGGCAGGACCACACCTTTGAGTGACAATGTGGTCTTAGATTGGCTTAAACTGATTGTGAACCCTGGGTGTAGCTGAAGGGGTTGGTCTTATTCCAGGACAATGAGGTCCTGCTTCCCTCAGAGGGGTTTATAAGCAGAGACCAGGAAATGTCTTGACCAAGGTCGGTAGAAAGGCTAGTGTTGACAGCAACCAGAGCATGGAGAATGTGGGCTGAGTGTGATGGGACTCAAACCCAGCAGCCTGGCCAGCACCCGAGTGTGGGAGAACATCACCAGCTCTACACTGCCAAGGCTTGTCATGGTCAGGAGCTGGTTTATGAAATCCTAACCCTTTGCTCTCATGTTCCTATAAAGTTATAAATGCACGTGATAGCCCATGCAAGAGGTGGTGTTGGGGTCTCTCTCCCGAGGACAAGTAGTGATGTATTTGCAGGAAGGGACACAGGGAGTTCTCAAACCTTTTCTTCTCATAAACTCCCTGTGCTCCTCCACACAGGAGAAAATATGGATTTCCTGGGGCAATAAAGGAGGCGTAACGTTCTCCCCATTGCTGCTACTCAGTGTAACATGCATTTAACAAGTCATGCAATGTTGACAATTGTGTTCCTGCTGCAGCTGTGTCCTCCCCCAACATGCACATTATATGGGCTGTTCCTGGCTCAGAGCCTTTCATATAACCTCAGCGTGGGGATGTCTCTCTCCAGATTATCGTTTCTGTGGTCTGCATTTTTGCATGCTTCACGCTGTGATGCTGTACTCGGGCTCCAGCTCTGCGGCTGACGTACAGCTCAGCCACCCCACGTGCCACCTGCTCAGAGGGGGTTGGAGAATATTTGGGGATAAATCACTGAGAAGGAACGTGCCTATTAAGGGAAGACGTGACAAACCCCTGCACTAAGACATCGCGGGGCTGTGCATGTTGTTTGCATCTTGTGAAAGCAGAACATTTTTGATCATATTTCTATGAACACCAGTGATTATTAAAGATGAAAAAGGTTTTTCAAGGCTCTTTGCCTCCTTTTCCTGGCTCATGCCAGCAGAGAAGTGCAGCCTCTCTGATGTGGGTGCAGGGAGTACGAGCCACCACTGCTGCAGCTGCCCATCCTCCTTGCACTGTGTATGTGCCATCGGGTTGTTCCCAAACCATGAGGAGTTTTCCACATTTTCCACAAATCCCAGCTAGAAATATGGGAGCCCTAATCATGGGCCAGCCAGAGCTGTAGGGACAAGACGAAGGAACAGGCAGAGTAGTTGAGGCCAGGAAACTATCTTTCAAGGGTCCCACAGCATAAATTCAAGATCAGCTTTATTGCTACAGACGAGCGTGACACCAAAAAGGGCAGTCAGTTCTCTCCCCCTTCCCCTCCTTCCCCACATTGCCATTCTTGTGCCGGCATGATGACTGGTGCGTTCACCCGGTGACTGGGGATGGGGAACTTCTAGAGGGTTACGGTGCTGACACCCTGACTGCAGCAAAGACCTTCACCCCAACCCAGTTTGCTCCTCTTAAGCTCACCTTGAGGCTTTCAGTGCTGGTGCTGATCTAGAGGGAA
>NW_010421446.1:361-5772 GCF_000710305.1 Buceros rhinoceros silvestris | reverse complement strand
GAAAGAGAATGTCCATCCTGTGCTGGAGCCATCCCTCTCAGGAGCTCTCACTCTTCCCCCAGACTGTGAGCATCGCTGTTTTGTGGATCACGAGACCACGCAGCACCCAGATGTTGTCCTTGCCTCACGCTGTGCTGCGTCGCAGGTGCCGGCATTGCTCTTGGCTGTCCGCAGCAATGCTGCTGGGCGGCCTGACCGTGTTTACTGAGCAGCTCCGCTTGCTCGCAGGGAGAGGAGAAGCAATAGTCTAAAGAGTGAGACCCAACACGGCAGCTGATGTCAATGCTTTTATGAACACTGCTTGGAAGATTCCACTTTTCTGTGGTAAAATTATGACAATCCAAGTTCCCAGGAAGTGGGTTCAGACCCCTTCCTTGGACTTTTTATTATTGTTCTGAATTCAACACAAAACTCATTCAGATCAGACTCCCCATCATTTTTCCCCTATCCTGTTCAAAAGGCTCCACTGCACGTTCCCCATAGGACTATTCTGCTAGACAAGACATTAATTGTTACAATTGTTAAAGCTACTTTGCTGCTAAAGATCTCATCTCTCCTCCCCGCCCCAAAGCTCTACCAATCTTCAGCAGAAATAAGAGCATAGAGACTGCTTCTGCCTTGCTGCTGGTTGGCCTGTTTCTTACTGTAGGGTTGCAGAGGGTTTAGAGGTGATAGCTTCTTGACTCTGGAGGGTCTTCCCAGCCTGACATACCCGTGTGCCACTGCCGCATGCAGGCACTTGGTCTGGCAGGTCTCCCTCCAGCCCACCTCTGACGACAGAAGATCACTAACCTGTTCCTTCCAACTTGTGGGAAAGAACTGGTTTTTCTGCAGGCCTGACATCTCAGTGCACCTCCCATGACCTAGGCTGAGCTGGGCTTTGTCAGGCTCTGCAGGTTTGGGTACCCTTGGAGCTAAGCATATCTGCTGTGCTTGGTCAGCAGCCAGAGCTTGCAGTGGAGAGCGTGCTCTGTGGGAAACCACTTACAAAGTGGTTTCAGTTTGGTCAAAGTTCCATAACAAGGACAGAGCAGATGATTGGAGAAGTTTTTAATCCATATGTTTATAACACATTTAATGCAAGTCACTTTTGTGACAAGAGTGCAGTGACCCCTATCTGAGTGACTAATTAATAGCCAATAGTTATTGCATTAATTCATTTATTAATAGCCAAGTACTGGCCATGAAAAAAACATACTTGCCTTTCTGAGACCTTTATCTGAATGTTTTAACATTGCATGACTAATTTGAACTTCTGAGCAGACCAAGTCGTACTTTATTCGGAGTCTGGTTTATAACATGCCACACTTTTTCCGATGTGCAGTTCAGTTCCAGTTTTTCAGCGTTAACAGACATTTACGATTGCAGAAGTGAAGTTGAAAAATAAAGCAGAGACTGCAGAACACTCTTTACCTTGAAAGTTTGGTGACTTGTGGAGGCCAGACAGATTTATGTATTCCCCCTTGTAGAGGTCATGTAATTTTAGCTCACAGATAGTTTTGTGAGATACAGAAGGATCTGAATCATTGGACTATGAGACAAAAGCAACCAGAGACTTTTTAAGGTTGATCGTGGCGGTTGTGCCTCTTGCTCTGCTTTTTAAAAAAATGTTCTAAGGATACATAGGGCTGGGACAGATGGATAGCAGAGGGTCTCCAGGATTCTGTATGGTGAAGGGACGCACTTGAAACCAGTGTGTGGGGGTCAAGAAGCCCACTGAGGAACATGTGAAAGAGACCCAGCATGTTCCCAGGGCCAAAAGGAGGTGTCTTCTAGATGGTCCCAATGGGGGAGGTTTGTGTTGGAGAGGAGGGAGATCGGGTCTTATAAAGGTGTGAGGAGCAGGAGGCAAAGATGTTTTTGCTTTGAGTGTTACAGCCAAGACCCCAGATGCTAATGTGGGAGAGGTGTTGTGTGACTGTGTTAGTGAAGCTGTTGGAAAACCTGGAAAAAGAGAATAGAGGCGATGGCTGTAGGGGATGCTGATGGGTACATGTGGTACTTTTGAGTATCACATGGAAAGTGTGAACCAGGACTGGTAGTCATAACCCACATGGCAGGGCTGGGCAGGGATGTCCATTCTCCACCTTCTGCTCCATCCATGTTTACTTGGGAAAGCCCAGAAGTCACTGAAGGTGCTGGAGAACACATTTCTAAACAGGAAGACCTGCTTGGTGAACACCAGTGGTATCTGCACACATGTAGTGCAAACCAAGGAATCTCAAGAAGTTCATATCCCATGAACCACATGCAGTTCATGGAGGCCTTTCTGCTGCTGGTTGGCACAAGTGACATCTGGATTGCTGTGTCACTTGAGGCCTCTAGCGTGCTCTGTGTCTTGGTGAAAAGTCCAGAAGAAATGAAGATTCAGGCTGGAAGCATTCTCCAATGAATATGGATGTGGCATCTGCTTTTGCCCTTACGTTGCTCTGCAGTGCTCTTACAGTCACAGGACGGGTTCTCCCTCTCTTGGCAGCCTGACAGATAACGTGTGCCCACACTCGCACCCAAACGTGTGGTTAAAGTTGATTTGGATGAGCTTTTGGGCTGCTCTCATTTCCCTCGGGAGCTGCGGTGGTCCTTCAGAAGTCTCAGGCAATGTTGTCAGCTCCCTTCCCACCCCTCGGGACAGAGTGTGACAGGACATGAGGGGACAGTGTGCTCAGCGGAACACCCAGCCCACGTCCCAGCTGTCCCATAGGCTTCCCAGGCAAGGGGGCACAAGAGGCTGGATGACAGAGCACAGGGACCCAAAGGCATGGGGCCTCCCCGCCCCTTCGCAGCTCCTCTCGCAGGACACGTGCACGTAGCATATTCTGCCATCCCAGAGCGGCATTATTTCCTGCCATTGCTGTAGCCTGAGCGAGATCAGCTGAGTGTTACAAAGGGGAAAATGAGAAGAAAGAACTCTCAGCTGTTCCCCTGCTGTGCGGG
Organism: Buceros rhinoceros silvestris; assembly: GCF_000710305.1. NCBI lineage: Eukaryota > Metazoa > Chordata > Aves > Bucerotiformes > Bucerotidae > Buceros > Buceros rhinoceros. Next base: position 2,838 of record NW_010421446.1, on the reverse strand, counting down.
AGCACAGGAACAGCTGCGAGCGAGTTTAGCTCCTACCTTCTGGAAAAGGACTTACTGGGAAATTATAAACATTCCCCAGCACTTTAAAAGCCATCACAAGGCAGTTAGGGGAACGGACAGTGCAGCAGACTTCAGGATTTGCTGTTATAATCTGATTATCTGCAGGATTTCTCTAGCAAAGGCAACACAAGCACAGAGCCTGTGCTGCATCGGCTACTCTCACACACCTGGCCTGGGGTGGACACTTGTCCGTGGGTGACTTGTAGGTCAGGGGATCCCCTAAGATCTTGATTCTTGGGAATGGGAAAATGACTGGTTTAACTTCTGCAACTTTTGACTTTTCTTGTTACCCCACAGTCACCTTTAACTCTCCGTCTGCAGGATTTCTCTAGCAAAGGCAACACAAAAGCACAGAGCCTGTGCTGCATCGGCCACTCTCACACACCTGGCCTGGGGTGGACACTTGTCCGTGGGTGACTTGTAGGTCAGGGGATCCCCTAAGATCTTGATTCTTGGGAATGGGAAAATGACTGGTTTAACTTCTGCAACTTTTGACTTTTCTTGTTACCCCACAGTCACCTTTAACTCTCCGAAGCCTCTGAGTTCTCCATCATACTGAGAAGTGAAACATTTCTCCCCCCAACCGTTTTCTCCCTTGTTAATAGCGGCGCAGAAGGATAAGGTGAAATGTATCACCAAACATTCACTTGCTTCTAAAATAAGCTCCAATTAAGAAAGAAGAGAGAGGACTGCAGCTTCGCCACGCTGCTCCCCCTCCCCTGCCCCACCAGCTCTGCTGGAAGAGACCCCTCTCACCCAAATACCCAAGCTCTGCTATTCCAGTAAATCCAGTTGCACAACTGGGGTGAAGGCAGTTCACTGCCCGTTGGCGGTCAGTTAGTGATTCCTGGTGTTGTCCCTGCTTGGAAGCTGGGCCATACATCCCTGCTGCTTCCCGTACCAAACACAGGAGCATCATGGTGTATCCTTCTGTTTCTGCATCCTCTGAGTTCCTCTGCTTCTCTGCTGCCGTTAATGTTCTGGGATCTCTGGTTTGCAGCTGGTACAGGGACTCTGGCCCCTGCAAAACCCAGGGGCAGCCACACGGGCTTTTAGAGAAGGGAGAGGAATGAGGGGTGTGAGTGTGTCCTGGAGCACAAGCTGCTCCCAGGGAAGAGGGAGGCTCACGGAAGTCTCCTCGCTGTAGATCTCTCCTGTGAGTTTGGACAGTCACCTCCAATATATGCTGGGATGTCAGAGGCCTGAAATTGGGCAGGTATGGCCTTGATGTGGGACCTTTTCCAGTCCTGGCTGTTTGGCAACTGGCTTTAACCACAGAAACTAGCAGTTTCTGCTTTCTCAATTTTTATTGCAAAGCCCTTTGCAGGATTGCACAACTTGGCCTCGTGTCTCAGTCATCTGGCAGTATTGCTGCATGGAGCACAAATATGTAAACGAGGATTTGACAAGGGTTTCCTTTCTTTCCCTCTTCCTCTTCCCTCTCTGCTTTCAACTCTGTGGCTTGCTTTAGGTCACTGTGCTTGCCTGTTGTTGCTAGCTATGGGACATAGTGGTGTCATTGACCTGTAGCAGATATGATGGCAACCTCCTTAGGCTAACATGATTTTTTGCTCTGAATGAGGTTGAATTTCATTTTATGTTGGTGCCCAATTAAAGGCTTTTTGTAATCTGCTTCACCCCCGAATTCTGTGAGCTCTGCCAATGCAGTCAGTGTCCAAGCACATCCAGCAAATCCAGTTCCACCAGAGCTAGAAATCTTGCCACATGTAGGATACCAGCAAGGGAACAATTTCTTGTGCCCTGGCCCTTCCAGTTGAGAAATATAGGAAGGATTTAAACATGGGGAGGCAGCAAAGGGTGGTCTCAGCTGGGGGGATGGCTGTGCCAAGCAGAGCTGGGTAATAGCATCCAGCAGCATCTTCCCTGAGCGCCAAAGCTGAGGCCACTAACATGCAGCGAGGGCGAGGAGATGGGGGAATATATTTATGCAAGGAAACTATGTTCCAGGCTGTGCTCAGTAAATATCCAGTCTCTCAAATATAGCCACACACTGGCAGTATCACCAGAAGTGATGTGAGAAGGGAAGTTGAAGGAAACTGTCCTCAGAAATGAAACATCCCAGGGGTAAGACTTTAAGCAAATTTCAGTGATAGTAAAGAAAAACGCAATGCAAATATTCCACGAGACACATATACTTAAAGCAAAAAAAAAACCCCTAATATTTTAAATTTCACATTCTGAAAGTCAAAGAAACTCTAGCAGGTAGACAGCCCATTGGTGATGAACTTTACCATTCTTCAGAGACTAAAGGTCTTCACACAGCTGTTTGTTGGTGGGAAGCTCAGCTAGTGCAGCAGCTCAGCCTTAAAGGGAGAGCATAACCTTCTCTAGATGTCTGCTTCCTGGGGCAGAGCTCCGTGAACGCACACGTGGCAAGCAGCTGCACCAGCCTGACT
>NW_010421446.1:0-238 GCF_000710305.1 Buceros rhinoceros silvestris | reverse complement strand
ATCAAGCCGTGGTTAAACCAGCTCAGGCTGTTAGCACTGAAAAGATTATTGCTTCCAAAACATCTTCATGAGGATCACTTGCCTTCCCTTGGTGGGTGACACCTTTCTCCCCTAATATGGGCGAGTGGCTGATGCAGGCTGTGGAGCCTCACCAAACCCGACAAAGGTCTGTTCAGAGGAAGGACGAGAGTCGATCAACCCTGGGGTGCTCATTTAGCATGGCGGGGGAGCGGGGGGC
>NW_010421445.1:26107-39070 GCF_000710305.1 Buceros rhinoceros silvestris | reverse complement strand
AATGGCTCTTGACCCTGGCTGGGAGCAGGGTCAGTTCTCGGCGCAGACGGTGTCATTAATAATGTATACAGTGGCTGCTGCAAATTGTAGAGGTCACCACACAAGCTCAAATGGTTCATGGGCTTGCTGTGTCTTGTGCTCTAGGACTGGAAGGAGGAGCAGCGTCTCCAGGATTCCAGGCATCCCTCAGCATGTGGATGTTCTGCCTTCCAGGGAGCAGTATTTTCTGCTGGGAGAAGGCTGATGTTGCCTGACTCTCCCGTTGTAGCCCTTCCCCTGCAGCCCACAGCAGCCTTTTGAGGGGTGCTTGTGGTACCAGTCACGCTCCTCCCCACCACTGGCTCATACAGCTGTGCTGAGAAGAGCCCGAAGTGAGGACGTCCCACAGCAGCCTTTTGAGGGGTGCTTGTGGTGCCAGTCACACTCCTCCCCACCACTGGCTCATACAGCTGGGCTGAGAAGAGCCCAAAGTGAGGACGCGTCATCTGATGCCGTGTTACAGCAAACATGTCTCTGGTTGATGGTGTGTGCTGGGGTTTGGGGTGTCTGTGTGTTACTGGATCGCTGCAGGCAGGACTAGGTGCATATGTGTGGGCTCGCACACGTGAGTGTGTGCCTCTGGGTGCGCCGCAGGCTGGACCTGGGTGCGCCTCTGCGAATGGCTGCGTGTGGCTGCAGACTGTGGACATGCAGCCAGACTGGAGAGCCAGCCTGCACGTGGGGGTCAGAGCTGGTTCAGAGCTCTGCAGTCCTGTGTTATTTAAATGTTCTCTGATGACTCACATTCCCAAGGTTCTGATCTATCTGTTACATCTCATGCAGTTTGTTTTTTCCTTCTTGTTTTCCTGCATTTCTTTAAAACCTCTACCACAAAACTAACAAAACTTGGCGTGCAGAACAGTGTCCCAGAGGTAGCAGGTGAATGAATCCTTCATGACTTGTGTCACCAATGCAAAACCATCCTATGTGCCAGCAGCTCCCATTTGGAGATGTGTGCTAATTAGACTTTTATTACAATGTGTATTTGAAAACAATTAGAACTACAGTGCCAGCATGTGGCTGATTCAACCTCCCAGTGTTGATTCGGTTAAGTCAGCAACCGGTGACTTAGTCTGATTGCTAGAGTGCCTGTGAGTGAACAGGCTTTGGTCAGGTGCCACCTCAGCCACCTGCCATCAGAGAGGAACACACATACTCTTCAGTGCTCCTTAGCATCATACAGGGTCCTGTCTAGATTCTGGGGGTTTAAATGTCCCAGGGCCTTTGAACATTTACTGTAGGCCAGGAGAAGGAAATACGCATGGAGGGCGATGTGCCAGAGGTGGGTGGGGGCTGGATACATTCTGTCCTTTATCTTACGACAATCAACGTTTTCTTCTGAGAACAGCAGAGCTGCTATGTCGGGATTTGCTCCTGGGTGCTCCAGTGCCAGGCTGCTGTAATGCAGAGACTCTCAGCTACCAGTGGAGCAGCAGAGATCTCCGTCATGTTTCCTTTGAGTCAAAATCCAGAACTGCTTTTAGAAGAGCCAGCCCTGGAATTATTGATGTGCGCTTGTCTCTGTGGTTTTCTGTAGCTTTGTTGAAAGAGACAGGACCAAGACCACCAATTTGTCTGACCTGAGACAGTTAGGAAACCTTGGGGTGGTGTTCACTGCTGGCCGACTAGAACCATTACCTGAAAGAGAAAGGCTTTCCCTTCATTGCTATTCCCCTGATTCGTCTGGCATTGCTCCAAAGATCTATGTTGCCAGAGGCTGCCGAGCAGAACATATTCTTGGAGATAAGTGATTCTTCCCCCTTGAGGAATTCAGCAATTCTCATCTACTCTTACTAATTTCCATGTCACGAGGCAAAATAAAGGCCTTCATCTTCTACATTTCCAGACAGCATAATTTTGCCTGCCTTACAGGAGAAGCCTCCTTTTGCCATCACCACCTGTTTTCAAATAGACTGTCAAGAAAAGAGGTTTGGGTTTAGTTTAACAGAGAAGACCTGCTGTTTGCCTGTAAATCCTTTTCTTTTTGTAAAGACAGCACTTTTTCACATCGTAATTGTGACGTATTTAACCTCTGCAGCTGTACTTTCATGCTTTACATCCTGTATGTGCTGTTTCTAACCCGTGGCTGTTAAATCTGGAGCTCTGGAAAGGGAGGAACACAAAGAAAAAGGCCATGTGCTTTGCAGGGAATGGCCAGTTCTTTGGGGCATGGTCTCCCCAGCCGCCTCCTTTGAATGCACTGACAGGTCCCTTCTTTGGCAGCCTTTGTCTAGCTTCCACGCTCCACTTGGATTAATGCAGTGGTATCACAGGTTTTAAGCACCTTACATGCACATCAGTGGTAATTGTCGGTTAGAATTTGCTGGTGGAATAAAATAAAGACCCTTGAAGGTCTAAAAAACTAAAGCTGGAGATAAGGAGCTGTTTTATATTGACTTTCATTCCAGAGACTGGAAGAAGTACATATATTTTTGACAACTGAGCAAAGCCTTTATGCACCAAAAAGGACAGAAAAGCAAAGCGAGATACAGAGACCGATGGATGAACAGGAGGAGAGTGAGGAGGACGCACAGAAAATAGAGTGGTGAAAGGGATGGTTTCTTGTGATTTTAATTCTGTATTAACAGACATTAAGTTCCTTCTTCTAAGGGCACCTTCACAATTCCAGAGCAGTGCAGATGTGAGTACAATGGCCCTTCAGCATTTTGCTGGCACCTAAGGGGAGCTTGTGGGGCTTGTTAAACAACACACACAGATGTCTGATGAGAGAACTACCAATTTTTGCATGCAGGTAAGAAAATGAATGGGATGAGCTTTGTTGCCCCTTTGTGCACCTTCAAGAGAGCACAGTGAGGCATTTCTTTTTCCACAGGGTCTTTTTGTCGAGGATATGAGGAAACCTGCAGCTTTGATATGCCCAGTGCTCACCCTGGTGAGCTGTCCTTACTGTTCTCTACAGCCCAGAGTTAGCAGAGTTGAGAACTAGGGTAATTTCTTTTACTTTGAGTCAGCAAATGAAGACTCAAATGGAAGTTTTCCACTGAAATTACGGAACATTTTGGCAGCAGACTCAAGAGAATCAGGATTTCACCTTAGCATTCTCTCTGAAAGGCACGCTTTAAGCTAACCACAGGCTCTTGGACCCTATGCAGCAACGTCTGGCTGAAATGCTACCGACTGTCCTACACAGACTAAGTTACTGCAGGACTTCTAGAGCTGAAAGCATCTCAGAATAGTCTGGAAGACCATACCTTCTGCCTTTTTATCAAAATGCAACCTCATCACTTTGAAGTATTTGTGCCAGGGGATTTGAAAGTGCAATGTGAGTTACATCAGTTGTGCCCCCGGATTTATTTCCTTCCCTAACACACTGTACCTGTCTATCTTAACTCTTGCTATGGCTGGAAGCCAGAACAAACTGACAACCTCATTCTTCTTGACCAAAACCTCACATTTTCCTTCCTTTTTCAGATAGGCCAGGAGAACTAATGATATTGTTCAACTTCCTTACCTTTCTTTAAGACAAGCTGTGCTCATTTTCTCTATTAATCAGTTTGAGCTATTAACACCACAATACAGAAACAATGGGACTTTGTGTCTGGACAGGAGTCAGATTAATGAGTACACTGGAGCTGTAACACAAATGAACTCTGCGGTGAACACAAATCTTCTGAGAGCTCATCTGAGTGCCAGGTGTTATCTAGTGCTCTCCTATGCCGGAATGGTGGAGGTACAGAAGGCTCGCTGGATTTTGCTGAAATGGAGAACTGGGTCTTTGGGGATCGTTTGATCTCGTTACAGCTTTAGTGTTGGCAGAGCTTTGGCCTGGCTGTTACACTCGGTGTAAAACTCAGCTTCATTGTTAAAACATTGGAACGGAAAAGAAATGGAAAAAGGAAAAGATTGGATTTTCTTGGTTACGTAATTTTCTTTTAAAATAAACAAACCATTTTCCAGCTGACAGGATTTATGCGGGTACTTAATCTGGAGCCAGTCATAATCTCTAAAAATGCAGCTTCCTAGTAGCTGGCTTCTGTAATACCTAAAGTTTATAGAATTGATGTGGCCAATCTGGGACCCTCAGAGAATCTTATCACCCCAGTTCCTTCTGCTGAGAGAAGCAGCTTACTTGTTTTTATGACATTCTCTCACCCTTTCAGCTTCCCTTGATTACTGTTTTCTTGAAATTAGCTCCTTAAAATTCTTATAGCTGATCTCGCAGACCTCCCAGCTGACACATCTGTCTTATGCTGCTGTTCTCCTCCTTCATAAGAATTCACACAGAGCATGTGAAGTACTTCACATTCTGTTTGCTAATAAAGACCGTGGAGGGATGTTAAACGAATAGAAACCATCTTATAAGATGATGTGTTGAAAAAGATTATACCGCCATATCCTTTCTGTAGTTTATAAGCTCCAGTCCCAGCCTGGCAATGGTTTAAAGTTCGATGTTCACAAGCAAAAAAAGCAAGAACTAGAGGTGGAAATAGAAGGCACTGTGGTTTAATGGTGAATGCACCAGCTCAGGTCTGCGGCGTCAAACCATGCAATGTCTTCCTGTGTGTGAAAAACCAGTGTTATATTGCCTTTTCCTTCCCTCTCTTGTTGTAATCCCACCTCCAAGGTGTTTCAGGTATTTTATTCAGTGCCCTTTAGTAAATCTGTAGCATGGAGACCTGGTTTATAATTTCAGCTATTGTGGAGATGAATGGGTAATGTCTTGCAGTTTATTTATCTTTTGTTTAGGATTCCAGGGTGATGCGTCTGGAAACCATTCCCTCTGCCATGCTGTTGTCTCTTCATTCGGTTCATTAATTAAATATTTCTTTCTTTACTTCATTATTTCAGATTTTAGTTGCCTTTCACATCTAGAGGAACTGAGAGAAATACTTAATTCATTGCCTCCTGCATATGGTGTTTCTTGGGGAATTCCTCCTGAAAGTGCTGGGTTTCTTTGGTGCTTTATTGAATTGCCCTTTCTGAGGAGTTTTATGTTCATTCAATTAGCCAAAGGTGATTATTTGTTCAAGCTCAAGAAAAAAGTCTTAAGCAGCTGAGAAGCTTCATTTGTACTTGTGTTTTCCTTCTGAGATCTGCAGTTTATTAAAACCTGCTGTATAAGTATTTAACAATAATTTTTTCCCTTATGTATCTGTTTATGAGAGGAAAAATAGACACTGATTGCATGGGGTGGCTGATTAGTTAAACAAATGCCCTGCAAGGCTTAGTCATACTGGAGCTTTCTGTATTGACCCCATATGCTACTTCTCTGCACATAACAAAATACCACAGTGGTCTATATTCACACTCGGCATTAACTGACATAGCAAGTGCTGCTGATTTACGCCACCTAAAGACGTATTTACCCTGCTAGTAATGATGGATTTCATCAAAACTCCCGATGCCACTAGCGGAGCAGATTGTAATGAGAACGGGATGGGCTGGGATCAATAGCGTTATGATTTCCTTAGGTCTGCAGTCCTGTAGCAAGCACAATTTTTTCATTATTATTCTTTCAGAACCATGGCTGGCAGCCAGATGCACTGCACTGAGCTCTCTGAGGTATTAAGTTGTGTCTGTTGGTTACTGACAATGGTATGTGAGTCTCTAGTGGGACTGTGCAAATTCACTGCAGGCCTGAAAAGTGGAGAAATGACTCCCCAAATACATTTTCCTAATGCAGAAATGCACCAGAGTCGGAGGCAACAAGAGAAACAAAAGAAAACAGATTCTGCCTTGTTCTAACAAAGTTTTGCCGTTCCCGTATCTCTGGGGATCTAGTGTTCTCATCATCACTAAAGTGATGGAGGCAGTCACAGGCACAAAGCGACGGAAGGCATGGGAGATACTCGTTTATTCTTACAGATGAGGCAAATAAGGAGAGAGCAGGCAGGGGGACTTGGCAGGGAAGATGCAATACCGCCATCCTCAACTGCTGCAGCTTGAAGACAGCTTTAGAAGACGTTCCCAAGACACAATTAGGGAGGTAATTAGGTAGTCCGCTGAAAAACATCCTGGTAGCCAAGTATATTGTAGGCAAGGACCCGCAGAAGTAGTACACTGCCATCCCTGTCAGGGGGTAGGCGTGTAAACTGTTCTCCTTTCTACCACTGCAGCAGCTGGTGAAGTCTAGTGTCCAGTTCTGTAACAGTCCAAACAGGACTGACCACCGTGAAAGCACGTGCAGCCTGTACGGACATTTGTGCTTCTGTTGCTATTGTGCGCTTGTTTGAAGCTGGCTTGGGCACTTGCGCTGCAGGCAGGTTCCAGCTGCACCGCAGGTGAAGGGTACAGGATAAATCAGTTGCTAGTACTCATTTTTACAGGATAAGGGAATGCAGAATTCTGCATCTGACTGGAATAATGCCAAGGCACAGGCAAGACTGTTTCAATTTTTTGGGTTGCTATTTCGCCAGGGGACCTGAACACTCTGAATTGTGGAGCAATTACAGATGTAGTAACTTGACAGTGTTAAATATCATTAATGACTGATCTAAGAGAACTTACAAATGACTATGTAGTTACACAGCATTTGCAGCATAAATGCCAATTATCGTTGTCGCTGTAGCTGTTTGTGCTTAGTAGATCATATCGGGGAATCCCACGGAGTGGGAAGAAGCATCAAATGATCTAACGCAGGTGAAAAGGGTGATAATACAAAACTGATAATTAACAAAAATCTTCATCTTCCGAAGATACATTTGCTAAAGCAATAGGGATGCTCAGGAGTCGTATGCAGAAACCCAAAAAGCAGTTTGTGTGTGCCTGTGTCTGCATCCATCCCTCTGTCTCCACCAAACTAGGCAAGGTGAAGGAATTACCATGCCAGTTAGCTCAAGAAATTTTGCTTTAGCTTGGAGTAAACGGCTCAGGACTCTGGTTTTTGGTCTCAGTGATTTGTACAGTAGTGGCAGTGTGCAGCACATACATTTGTTTCAACAGGAAGCTGGCACGTGCTCCAGTGCAAAGATGCTTCTGGACTCCCTCCGGAGCCCACTCTGAAGGCCAGTGAGTGTCTGTCACAGTCAGAAGCGCAGTGCTCTGGGAGCACCAAAATGATACACCAGCTCATCAAATTCAGCAAGGACTTTGTATCTCTGTCTGATGCAATAGCCAGAAAGATGTTTGTCACTCATGGAAAGGGGAGGAAGCAGCCAGTTAGCTGGGGTTTGCTTCACAGGGAGGCTTGGGAAGAAGAGTTTGTATTTCACTGTAGATGGAAATAGCTGTTTCTTTCCCCTTCCCTTGGCTATAAATGAGATCTGGAGAGAGGAACAGATAGAACAAGGAAAAAGAATTGATAAAATGATGTGCTGATCTTTAGTCAATAAACTTAGTTCTCATTAGGAACTACAGCAGCAGCAGCAGCAGCAGATGCACAGTGTATGTTCTGCTGCAGATTGCTCATCCTAATGGTAAGAAACCAACTTTTAACAATATTTGCATTAGCATGAATGTGAAGTAAACCCAGTGTAATCATGGCATTTATCCTGGATTTGTACTGGTATCAAAGAAAGCGAAATATGTCTGGTTTATGTCAAGGGCCTTCTTCAATGACTAAACCAGCCCTGCATTGCAGATTCCCTTTCTCGGGGTTTCAGGATGTCATTTCCTGGCTCGGTGGTAAACACGCTGTTCTTCCCTTCAGAGATCGCTTTCCTGGTTGGAATCTTTGATTTTACCTTCAGCTGTAGTACATGCAGGAGTAACTCCATCACAAGTGTTGGGGGCAACATCTTTTACGCCTGGTCTGGTATCCCCACTTCCTGCTGGAGACAGTAGTAACCAGGCATTTGTATTAGAAAGAAAGAAGTTGTAAAAGGAATAAAAAAGTGGGGGTGTGGAGAGAGGGTTACAACTTGCAGGGAAGAAGTAGGAAGAAGAAGAGAGGGGGAATGCAATGGAAAATTGAAGTGACGGGGTGGGGCATTAGGTGATGTAGATGGGCACCTGGAGTTCTTCCAAATCACATCAGAAGATGACCTGTCCCAGAACTCCTCATCTCATTGACTGCTGCATTAAAAATCTATCTAGCAAATCAACCTTGGGTGAATACTGGCAGCAAAAGCTATGTTGTAGGGTGAAATCAAAAGATAGATGTGAATATCAAATGCATATAAGAGCTGGCAAAAGGCTTCAAATGTGGTGACTAGGACATGAGCATGGGAGAGCAGTACAGGATACTCTCTAAATGTGTCAGTCTCAGAGAGGTGACAGCTGTCAAGGCAAATGACAGCCCAATGGATTGTCACCTGCACTGACAAATAAGCTCAGCTTATTATGGAAGATTTTGTTTTAACGATGTGATGATTTTTTTCCTGTTTTCTGGAATCAGAGAGAGTTGTTCTAAATTCTGATCTCTGTTAGATGCTGTTAGAGGTTTCCACTGAAATCAAAAAGATTTTGTATCTCATCGTAAGCGTGATTTGGCTCTAGCCCCATTGATCTCACTTCTCTGAGTGGAGTTGGAAGGATTCTATCAGCACAAATGCATGCAAGACCTGGGGATGCTCACATACCTGGGGACGGCACTCTTACGTGGTCTCAAGTTAGTGTACCCCAGCAGTTTGGAGAATCCATTGATTTTTCTTCTCTTTTCTTCTTTATCCTCCTCGGGGCTGAGGAGAGGTCAAACTGCAATGCTAACCACTAATTTGGAAGACATTATCTACACCTCTGCTTTATTAAACCATCAGCTTTGCGCAGAGATTAAAAAAATCACCCTGCCAAAACATGCCTGTTCCACTCAGTGTGTTGGATGACAGGCAAGAGCAAACAGCCTTGGAAATGGATTGTTTGTTCATCGTCAGACAGGCCTGGCAGTGAGACAGCTCCTTCTCCCAGCCATTTCTGGAGCAGATTATCCGGACATTGGTGTTCTGTTGATGCTGTTGTGTCTTTTTTCCTGCCAGAGAACTGGTAGCAAGGGAGGGCCTGGTGATTGTTTAGTTCTGTCACACCTAAGAAGGGAGCAGAGCCATACTTCATTGTTTTATTATTATAAGCTCACTCAGTTTGTTCTTTCTGTATGTTTCTTTGCTTTGTGCATGAATTTAGCCCTCTAGAAGAATCAGCAAACATTTCTGGACACCTGCAGAGTCAGTTCCCTGTGGGTGGGTAGCTTCTTAACTAGGTCTTGGTTGTGTCCTGGAAAGATGTTCTGTAGCAGGAAGGATTCAAGGTGTATACCTGACCCACAATTCCAGATTTATCCCCTGCCTTCTCTGCAAGCATTGCCAGACGCTATCTGCAGCTGTGATTCCACAATCATTCTACAAGATCAATCCAATCTTGCTTCTTCCAGCAGGACTGGATCCGATTTTTGCACTCTGTTACACACGGCTGCATTTCTGTTAGATTAGCCCATGCACATAGCTCAGACTTTAAGCCGGTTTACACTTTTATGTCAGCTTACACACTGCCTGTGGGAGGACAAGCAATATCTGATCCAGCATAAAGTTAGAGCAGGGCATACAAGTATGTACACGTTGATGGCAATGTGGTGATTTGTCTGGGACTGTCCTCCCAGCTGGGGAGAGTAGAGAGTTTGAATGGAAGGAATATACCTGGAAAGGGAGAAGGAGACTGGCTAAGTTGAAAAAAGAATGGCAGAAAAAAATAGAGACAGAAAAGCAAACAGGACCTAAACCTGTATTGTACTGAGTTCCCTTAAAGAAGCATAAACAGCCCTCAGCTCCCAGTGACTGCGGCAAAGGTGGCTTTTACTGAGCATTTATATCACTTTTTTATTATTCTCACTCCACAGCGACAGACAGGATTAGGGTGGAGGCAGGAAATGCTTATGGTTGTGCTGGATCTGACCCCTGGTGAAAGAGAACAGTAAGAGCAGAGCTCACGGGTTGCAAAAGAGTCAGGGGCTGGGGACAGGCAGGAAATCCACTCTGTCATTTATCCTTCCTGCTCCCTGGACCTTACCAGACATCAGCAAAGATCCCTTGCACTCTTCAAAGAGCACAAATCTATTTTTCAGGAGGGGAAATGGAAAGAGGAAGGCTTGATTTTCCAAACGAGGCTGTTTTGGATGGATCTGTTTCCTCCTAAAACACGCACCAGGTTTGTGCGAGAGCCTGCGTGTTGCCAGAAGACAGCCAGAAATGGAGAGGAGACCAGACTGCCTGAACAGGAGGTGCAGGGGCACATCCCCAGGCAGCTGAAGGTACAGTCCCTCCGTGAAAGGCAGGAGGAATCTGCAACTGGATGCCAGCTGAAGTAGTTAATGGAAAAAAATATCCACCTAACCGTTAATTATTTAGAACCAGAGTTAATTTTGAGTTCCTCTGGCAGGTTTCTCTGGTCATTAGGGCACTGGCAGTGAGTCTTTCCCAGCAATCCAGCTATCGATCACTCTCTCTGAAGGCTAATGTGTCACCCAGAGGTTGGAGATAGCTGTGTCTCAGGGCAGAAGCTGAGCAAGGCAGAATTTATCCATGCTCTTCAACTTTACCTATCCTTCTTTCCTCCCTCTCCTTTCACAGAGGCAATAAAAATAAAGACACATAAACTGAAAAAGAGAGTAATGGCTTCATCCCACTGAGGGACTGTATTTTGAGGTTTTGGCTAGATTTCATCATAAGTGCTGCTGACTTGAAGAAATTCTTTTGATCATCTAAACCTTGGCTGGAGTAAACTGCCAAATCCCATTTAGATTCCTTGGGGTTTACAACAGATGCTGAATGAAAGATTTATCTGTGACCCACCAGCCTGCATGGCCATTCACACCTCTGCTCTCCCCAGAGACACAGGGCAGCGCTGGAGGAATCATCTTTAACCCCTCAGCTATTGTACAAAGGTCTGAGAAGGTGTAAGGATCACCTGATCCTACTAGGGCACAAATAATTTCTAATGGAAGATGGTCCTGAGCAGGGACATTCTGGCTTTCCTTGGAGAGGGGAGATCTTTTTGTGCAAACCCTGGCCTGGAGGAACAGGGTAGCAGTGAGTAGGAAGAAGGAATTAATTCTGGGCAATACTCTGCAAGATTTGTTTTCAGTAGCTCTCTATTTTCCTGCCTTCTCCTCCTGTCCACACTTTTAACATCACACAAAGGTCTGGCAGTAGTGGGAATAGCTTATATGCTATAAATGCTTGTAACCAGTGGCCAGGCTAACCAGGCCATTACAAAGTCAGCTCCATTTCATGCCCTCTTTCCACTTTCTCTGGCTTGACTTTTCTGCTCTGTTTGTCTGAAACGAACAGAGATGAAGTGAAATGACTTACAGCCTCTCCCTGCTCAAGTCCTAGAGGGAGAGTAGACTGTGACTGTGTCTGGCTCACGATTAGTGGCTCTGCTGCCACACAGCCTTTCCCCAGCAAGCGCTAGCAGGCACTGAATCCTTCCCACCCATTCAAACCCTAATTTGCACACACCATCCCTCTCCTTTCTGCTCCTATTGTCCCTGTGTTCCATACACTTTTCGTCCACATGCTCAAATCTGCCAGATGCTTGAGAATTCCAGCAGTGCACAAGACTACACAGGGAGTCCAGATGTGATAAGTGAACTAAGAGTGATGTGATTCCTCACTCAGACCCAGAGGGATCTTGGGAACTCGACAGGATCCTTGCCCAGACTCCAGGGAATAAGCAAAGAGGCTACAAGGAGAAAAAGACAGTGGCAGCCAATTTGAGGTGGCTTTTCCACTGGGACCCAGCTGTAGCTCTCACTGTAATTCTAAGGGAGACACACAGCATCCATGACCCCCCCTGAGATGAGATATTATATGAGATATTGCTGCTCTTGAGGCTTCTGCCTCGCCATGCTGAGTGAAGAAGTTGGGAGTTCTGCCTGGAGTCAGGCAGCAGTTGGGAAGCTCCCACCCACCGGGGCTGCGTGAAGAATACCCACCAAGCATGTCTCCTTCTACTCTTTGCTTGTTGAGAAATTGTTCCAGCTCAAGGTTTTAATCCTTTCCGTATAGAAGCTTCCAACTGGTATGGCTCATTCTTCCTGCTTAGCTAAACGTGTTTTCAAACACTAGCCTGAAACTTAGCGGATGGTAATTACACTTTGACATTAATATTTAAACCACAAACACAGTTAGCACTCTAATACCGTCCCCAAAGGCTATTGCTCATTTAAGTTTCATCCTTATGAGACTTAATTATTGTCAGGGATGAATCCTAAAAGGCAAGAAATATTACAGCTCAAAGACTAAACATTCCCTTGATTATTAGAGCTACAGGATTTGGGCACAGACTATGGAAAGGACCTTGGCTATGGTGGTAACATTTATACTGCTACTAAAATCCAGTAAGCTTTCCAATTCTGAAGACTGATTTTAGATGGCTGCTGAGGTTTCTTTGTACTTACAATTATACAGAGATCTCAGCGTTCAGTTAGTTAGTTTAGCCAAGCAATAACCTTGCAAAACTGATCTGTCATTACCTGTTGTACAGATGGGGAAACAGCAGTGTTTTGAGGGCCTGACCCAAGGCAGCATCAGGACTCTGTAGCCTTCTCCTCTCTGGAATAAGTAGCTGAGGTGATGAGAGTTGCAAATGTTTGATGTTTCAAGCCTGCCACTAAACTATTCTTCAAGCTATTTCTCCAACATAACCTCTTTATAGACCTTTTATAAGAAGGAATCCTGGCATCACATATTTTCAAATCCATTTGTGCAGCTGCAGTTCAGTTCCCCGGACAGGAGAAGCTGGCTGGCCATTTTAGCTGCCTTTTGGCACTCTGAAACACCCTGTATTGTTTGCAGTACAATAGAGCTATCTGTTAGAGAAACACCAGTACAAAAGTTAGATTTTCTGCTGGTCTAACTCCAGAAGCATCAGGAGACAGAGCTGTGAAGACAGATTGGCTAAACACCGCTGACTTGTTCCTCAGTCAAAAACGGAGTCTGTTCAATTACTCTCTGGATGTCTCCTGCCTCTGGGGTAACAGCTGCATAGTAGGGGAGAGGAGAGTAGTGAGCTGGAGCGGGGAGGAAGAATTCC
>NW_010421445.1:19087-26025 GCF_000710305.1 Buceros rhinoceros silvestris | reverse complement strand
GTGTCCCTAGGTCAACAAGCATCCCCAGCAGATACCACCCAGCAGTAGGGTGCCAACTGTTGTTGAGGAGACAGGCTGCCGCTGGTGAAAGCTCATGCTCCCAGGGTTGTCTTGGGGATATACGAACTCAACAACTCAACTTTTCTGCCCCAAAAACCAGGTAGCGTCAGAGGATTTTGTTCATCGACAGTCAAGATTTGTCATCCGTAGCAGGCTTGAGATGAAGGCTTGAATCAGAGCTGGTTAAAGGCTGCTTCCTGTCATGCTGCTTTAAAGGAATCGGTGTGGTTAGACTACTTGCTGGCTGGAGTGTGTCAGCATCAGGACGTGTACAGAGGTGACTCTCCTTCAGTTCTTTTCCAGCTGCACTTCACTCAGGATCTCCCAGTTTTTGAGTACCGACAAAAATAGTCACGCAGATAATTAGCTGAAATTGCCAGTTCCACCCAGCTTAGCAACAGCGGTTGTGAGATGGCTTGTTTCCAGTCTTCTGAAGGCAGATCATGAATTCCCAGAGGTCTGATCAGAACTGAAGCCAGGTTTAAATTTGCCACCTTCTGTTTGGTTGAGCCTTGAATGAGGTTGCACTGGGCCAAGCTTACTGCAGAATTTTGCAAGTGTTGCCCAGCCTCTGGCTGAGCCCTTCTGTGCTGTGCTGGCTACTTAGTGATATTCTTTGTGGTCAGAAACCCAGACCTTGAAAGAAGTTTTTTTTATATTTATCTCTAGATTAAAGTACTAGTTTCTTTAATAGTCTTCAAACCTTTAATGAAGGATGGTGCAGACTTTCTCACCTGTGTCCAAGGAAGGGCAAGTCTGCTGCCATCTGCTCCCACAGCCAAAAACTAATGAGCGCGTTAACTTCCAGAGAGAGATTCATAAACTTCCACTGCCTGAGGATGCTGTGAGCTGCTGACGTTTAAAGAGTAGCCTCCAAAGATTGCTTAGCCCACTGTTTTGTTTAGAGAAACCCGTCAGAAGGCTCCCATTATTCACGAAAAGGTGTGTGATTTTTCTGGGGTGATAGCTGTGTTACAGAGGATGAAATCCATCATTTACGTTGCTCAGGAAGCAGGGCTAGTAAGCTCATACCACCCTGGCAGGTGATTTAAGAAATAACAAATACAGGCTCAGTGTGAAATGTGTCCTGCACAATCGTGCGATGGGTGTAGGATGCTGGAGCACCGGAGTGACTATTTGTGTATTGATGTAACTGATGACCCAAGGAGCAGTGAAACCAGGAGGGCATAAAGGACTCGTACAAGGAAGTGAGGAGCAGGAGCAGGAGCAGAAGTCACAGGTCCCATTCTGCTTCCACTTTAACCAGCGTGAAAGGCTTTTTGCCATACTGCCACAGCATTGCATTAATTTTCTCCGTATCCTTCTAGTCAAATTAGATTTGTCCTCCCTTTGAGTATCTAATTAGTCTCTATTTAACATGCAAGTGCAACATTTTAAATGAGACGCCTTGATTTGTGGAGAGAGGCATTGACGTTCAATCTATATTTAAATTCATGGGCAAACGGCCTCTGGACTGAGATACAAGCTAACGGAGCCATTGAAGTCCCCACAGAGGCTGACACTGAGAGCCTGAATCACCAGTTTGTTTAGCCCCATAAACTGGTGGTATAAATGCAGATTAATACAGGGGTGACTCAGATACTTTGACTTTAACCCATGTCATTTGGCTGGTGTAGAGGCAGGGTGCACAGCAACGTGCCTGCATTTAATGTCCGGCCTTGTTTTGCCTTGTACCTCAGCTGAGTGCTGACCTGATCCGTTTCATGTACATTTTCCTCACCTTTAAACACCAAACCTCGAAAAGTAGCTCTTGGGGGTTTTACCCATGTGACTCCCATTAAAGACTGCAGACTCATGTACGATTTATCTGAAGCATCCTGGGATGCAGCTACTGGGAACCACGCTGCTTTCTGGCAGTTGCCAGTCAGGGAAGGGTGGTGAGTCCCCCTGTTGTATTGTCTGGTGAAATGTTATGCTGTGTGAAGCTGTTGAGCACCTGCTTCTTCACAAAGGGAGAAGGCAGAAACTGCTCCCTGATGCCCTGAAGATGCTGATAAAAACCTAAGGGGGCAGCTGGGGCCAGACAGGTAATTGCTGGAATGAGCAATGTGCTAATAAGTGCTCACAGTTTTTAGCACTGGAGCATTGTGCACAGTGAGTTTAATGAAATTTAAAAATGAGAGAAAGCAAGTTTTTGTGGTGGCCACGTGGGAGCTAACATTCTCCTACAGAGTGTGATGTTAGGCACGAATGCAAAGAACCGCTCAGGAAACTGTTGCTCCACACCACCTTTCTTCTGGCTAATACACAGCTTTCAGAGCACGGTCTGCTGGCCCCTTATTTGTTAGCCAGCGGCGTGTAAACTGATGCCTGGGTGGCATTTTGGTAATATTTGAGATGCTGGTGACCCAGTGGTGGCTGGTGCAGGAGTCTGGACAATGTCACAGCCTGTAACAATGAAAATGATACAGTGCAGTTTTAAATCTCATTTTGTAAGAGACGCGGCTCCATTTCTGAGGTGCAGAGGTTAGTTTTTTCCCTCAGATGAATGTGCTTTAGTGCTTTAAAGAAAATATTGAGCATTTTCCAAGACCTGTTTCTTCTTTACGTGGGTGAGAGGTGCCCCGGGAATTCTGATGATCAGACCAACGCAGTGAAGGGCCCAATTCTGTCCTAGCACCTGATTCTATTTAAGCAGTTGGATTTGTTGTGACATAAAATCCTATTGATGACTCTGAGAGAGACTTGGCAAGAGATAATAAAGAATAAAAGTGGAAGAGTGTTCAAGTGCAATTACCTTAGCTGCTTTTAGTAACAAAAGAAGGAATAATTTTGCATGCAAGTGAAGCTGTGCAGAGATTAATTTGGCCTACAGCTTTGTTTTGTTGTGAGTTCTCGGTACATTTTTCTTTTCAAAGTCTGTTTTTCTGCTCGCTATTTGCAGAGAGAGATTGACCGTGACACAGAATGAGCACATGGTAGGTTTAGGAGTAGCCTGACATGGCCTGTTTATCCTTTGATTTCAAAAGCACACCAGATAGAATTATCTATCTAGGGCTCCTTCTGTAATCCCTTCCTTTTCTTGCTTTTTTTCCTCTTCTCAAAAATTATAATAGTAAAATTGCATGGGAGCTGAGATCTTCTTGGCCAAATTGCAGCCCAGGAGTAAGCTTTCTGTGCCAAGACATGAAAAAGAAAATGTCAGAGGAAAGAATATAGGGAGTTAAGATGAAAGTGCTGATACGACCTTAACTCTAGTGTCATCCACAGCAGTGCTTTAATTTATTCAATCAATTTCAGGGCCCTTAGGCTGGGAAAGGATAACGCTGGGATATTAAATCTGTCCCCCTCTCCAATCTGTCACTGCAGTGTCAGAACACATTGATTCTTCTAGTCCTGCTTTTATTAACTGTCTCCTCAATGTGGCCTCTCAGTCCATCACGCACTAACCTGCAATTGCTTGCTGAGTGCAAGACCCCTGGAAAACCTGGATTCTCTGCTGACCCCATTTTTTAGCACTGGCAGTGCAGATGTGATGACCTGCTATTACTGTATGTCAGTCATTCTCACATACCTGGGAATTGCCATGGAAGACTAGACTGGAAGTCTATTTTGTCTTCCACTCTCTGGCAGATAGGTGGATCAAAAGAGATGTACTGTACCCAGCGGTGCTGTAAATCCTGTGGCATGAGGAGAGGTGGTCTGAGGGATGTTCCTCCCAGTTCCCCATTGATGATGGTGAATGGCCTGCAGAGTGGGGGCTGATCGCATTGTAATTTGCCTGCAGCTTAGTTTAATTGCACAGGCCATTCCTGCAGACAGCATTTCCAACTTGCAGCTCTCCTGGGCCCTGGGGCAATCTCTGTCAGGCAAGTGGCTGCCTAGGGCAGGAAAGGGCTTAATCGTTGCTCACTGTGCAGATAGCTCAGAGCTGAGGGGCAGGCATTTCTCAGTGTGACTAGAGGGGCAAAGCACTAAAGGCTGGCCTGACTGTCCCTAAATTAATTCCATGCTTAAGAGTATTACAAAAAGGGCTAAACTCATCCCTCCTGTTGCTTGTTTAGACTGAGTTCATGTTCTTTTAGAGGCTAAGTCTACTTGTAAGCATCCTGTGAGTTAGTTTCCAAATGTACTAATGGTTGGTGTCACTAGTTTTTTGGGTGTCCACCTTAGTGGTCAAAGCTGGCATACACTTATGCCTCTGCCCAGCTTTGCCTCAGTCATTACTGACCCCCAAGAGCACAATGAAACACATAGTCATGAACGTGAAAGCCGGAAGCAACATTATGTTCACCCATTCTAGCCTTCTGCCTAACGCAAGCTGAAGACTCTAGCCCAGGCTGCCTGTCTCCTTTGGACTGACTCTCATTAAATTTTCATTTTAGAAACTGCCAGGGCTGGAAAATCTTTTGTACAAGTTGAAATGAATCAGATTTATCAGAGAAGTAAATTGCCTGGGGAGCTCAGCAGAGTAAGGGAGCTACATGTGCAGCACAGCCCATCACACCATGAGTGAGAGGCCGAGCAACTCTCACCCCACAACCATTGGCACCTAGCCCTGATTCTCCTGCAAAGAGTGGAGAGAGGTTGTTTAAGGTTCCCATGATCACCTTCCCAGCTGCAGCATCCAAATCCACTTGCAGCTTTGAAAATGTCAGCCTTTGGGCTATTTCCTGACTACGTGATCCACAGCCCCAGAGTGCTCTAGGGATGGCCCCGCTATTCTAAACACTGCAAAGCTGGGCATGGATTGTCCAGCTTCTTTGAAAACCTTTGAATTTTTACCATTACTGAAAACTCTCTGTTATAAGGAGAGATACTTTTCTCCTCTGTACTCGGAGTAATTAAGACACCTCTCTTTCTTAATTTATTTGCCCATAAAATTCCAGGTGTTTTTGGCACCGTTCCTTTCCCCTGTAGCATGAGCAAATATTTAGCAGAAAGCCCTCACCTTAATTTCGTTAATTATCTGCTAGGGTTGGAAGCCTCTGAAATAATGTCTGGTTTTAATAGAGATCTCACAAGCAAGATAAGCTCCCAGTGCCTCCACTTCTTTCAAAGGTCTTTTTCTCCTTTTACTTTGGATCTGGTTTTAATTCCCTCTCCTCCCCTTCTGAGGACTTTCAAGTTTCTTTGTTCTCATCTGAAATGGAGAAGAATAGGTAACCTTGTTTCATTACCATGTGCAATACAGTCTGTTCCAGGGTACGTTTCTCACTCCCACAAATAAACAATGAAATAAAGTGCTTAATTCATCCAAATGGGGGGTTTTTTAGTGCCTTCATACATAATTATTCTCCTTGTCTGTGAAGATCAGGTTGGAAAGAAAGAAGCCACCTTGCTTTGCTGTTCACATCCCAGCATGAATAACAACAAGAGTGAGGAAAGGAAGTGGAGAAGAAGCAGCTGACTAAAGTCTTCCTGAAATGACCCTATTCAAGATGCCAACTCTGGGGATCCTAAAGCAGCTGAGAAATCAAGATCTTTATTTCCAGAGGGGTCACTGCTGCCTGGGATTCTTATGAAGCTGACTCTCACTTTGGTAAACTGTGATAGTCCTGATGTGTTCTGCTGCCCCTTACTTCCCTCCTGCTACTGCAGCACTGGGACTGAGAGGAAATTAGCAAAATAAAAAGACTCCCAGTTGTTTAATT
Organism: Buceros rhinoceros silvestris; assembly: GCF_000710305.1. NCBI lineage: Eukaryota > Metazoa > Chordata > Aves > Bucerotiformes > Bucerotidae > Buceros > Buceros rhinoceros. The sequence goes on along the minus strand of NW_010421445.1, from coordinate 20,350 downwards.
AAAAATTAAATATTCATGGTGACAGAGGATGGTGCCGAGTGTCCAGATCCCCACTAGTTTACTGATAGAAACACTTCTGTAATCACTTTGAAAGCAGAGCTGCCTAGGAGAAGTACCGGAACAGCCACATAGGTGGAGGCCAGCTTAGGGCAGTCTCCACTGGCTGGCAAGTGCCTTGAGGGAAACCGTGGCAGGCTGTGAACTGCTCTCCTTCATTATTTTGTAATTGGTGGGGGAGAATTCCAGGTGACTGAAAAGGACGTTTCTCTTCTGATAGAATTTGACCGTCGCCTTTCCAATTTTCTCAGCCCTCCCCTCTGCAATCGTTCGGCCAGGGCCTACAGCAGTGGGCTTCGGGAATAGTTTTGGTCTGTGAAAACAATAATGTCCAATGTACAGTGTGCTTTGGGGGACACAAAGACCACCACGATGGCATCACTACCTCTCATTCAGAGATCGCGTTCTCTGGATTTGCTGGTTGCAGCTTCTTGCAGCCAAGAAACAAGACTTTGGTCTGACTGTCCTCCTGGTAGCAGGCAGGCTATCCTGAGCAGAGATCACCCCAGCTAAGCAGGATAACTTGTCAGATGGAAGCTCTCCATGGCATCTCAGAGAAATAATGTATTTATTTTAATAGATCAAAGGCTGATTCCTCCAGGCATAGAGGCAACTCAGTAGCACTCCTCCATCCAAGCCGGCTTGAAATTAAAGCCCAGCATGACGTTCGGTCATGGAGAACGCACATGTGCGGGATAGACACTCTCTCTATCATGACCGGCTGTTGGAAAGTTGTAGTATTGTTTTTCATCAGTTGCAGAGATTTGTCCAACTGCAGAGTATGTAATTACATCCTGCCTGTCCGTGCTTTCCCGTCCTTTCCATTGCGTTCCTGGCTCCTGCAGTGGGGGCCTGGCACAGCTCCTCTCCTCAGTGGCAAACCCTTGTCTCACTTCAGCGGAGCAGGGATGGACTCACACAGCCAGACACGTTTGGTGGCACATCATTATGCGCAGTTTAAGTAGCCGTTGCGTTCCTCCCCTGACCTGACCATTCTGCGGGGAGCGGAGCATTTCTGTTAGCACGCACAGAGCAATGCTCACTGAAGCCGAGGAAACCTCCACTCGGTGCAGAGGTGCCTTTCAGGCAGCCCGGTACTGCCCTGCTCCAGCAGCATTGCTGACAACTCCCGTGTGACACCGCCAAGCTCGGCAGATTCAAGACTTGTAGCTTCTTAAAGTGGTAACAGTGTTCATTTTTCAAAAC
>NW_010421445.1:16167-19013 GCF_000710305.1 Buceros rhinoceros silvestris | reverse complement strand
TTGACCTGCAGTTTTTTAGAAATCAGGAATGTTTCTGTTCTTCTGTTCATGGCCCATCCTCATCCCTTTCGAGAAACATCCAGCCCCTCAGCCCAGCAGAAAGCACTGCCCTGCTGTACCCAGCTGTCAGGCACAGAGGTGAGCTGCAGTTTCTGGCATTTTATTCTCCAGGGTGAGGAATAGGGCTCTGTATTTCCAGGCTTCTTTTAGGCAGGAGTAGGAGGTTGTTCAGGGCACTGCTGGGTTTCCAGATTGGGAAGTTGGTGGCTATCATGGCAAATCAATCTCTCGCACATAAAATATCACTGCAAACACGGAACACATTTCTCATCTAGTCACTCTTTCTCCTGGGATGAAGGGGCAGATCACGAGTTCCAGGAATATGAAACGTATCTTGCAGAGGATAGATCAATGTGCTCGTTTATGGGGAAGTGTGGACTGTGTGCAGGTGTGAAGGGATGACAGCTGCTATCAAGTGTTTTCCAAATCCTATTAAAAATGTTGCACTGAAGAGTTTGTGGGGGAGAAGGCTCTGTGAGAAGAGGGATGAGGGAGCCAGAGAAAGGGAGGAATGTAGGTTTCATTGAGCAAGTTTTCTTACTGTCATTCCTGAGCTGTGTGTGATATGTGTGAAGATGTGGTAGGTTGGTGTGTTAGTGAATTTTAAGTGGGAAAAATCGCTTTTGTGGGAAATACCTTAACAGGAGATTTCAATCACTGTGAGCATGGAGAGCACAGTCATTTGCAGAGGGCTTACAACTAGTTAAATATGCAGAGGAAGGACAGTTGACCATCAGGACAATAATTCCAGGACTTTAACATGTGATCCCATCCCTTTAAAAGTGTCATAGGAAAATAATTTAGAAGATCCCCCAGAATAATTAGGTGCTGTCTCTCATCTTCCCTCCTAAATATATTTGTTGGTTTGTCTCTTTTTATCTGAATCTCATTTTCCCATACGTGTAATAGGGGACATTAGCAGAGAGCCTTTGGGGGCTAGATACACCAGCCACGAACAGTGCACAGACTGGCTGGAAGGACTGACAGCAGCAGACAGACGGGTAAGTGGGCAGTGGTAGATAGGTAGGTAGGTAGGCAGAGACAAGCAGACAGGCAAACCAGTCACCAGGTGCTGTACGGATTGCCGCTATGGCTTACCTAGACTCACTGCTGCCAGTCACTGTCTGAATGTCCACTCCCGTCAGGAAATGAGCATCTGGCTTGGGGCCCAGGCGCGGGCACACTGACATTGAAAGGCTTCAGCGAAACCAGGTATTTCCTGTTTGTACTCGTGGAAATTCCTTCCAGACTTGGTGGCTCTATGAGGTCTAACGGAGAATTGCTGGAGTTGTTGCAATTAACTGATAGCAGCACAGGTTTCTGAAGGGCTAACATCTGTTTCTAGGTCTTGAAGGGCTCACACACACCTACATCCACAGTCTAGAACGTGTTCCTAATTGTTCCTCACCTGAACAGCTGCAGCCCCAAACTGAATTGTCTAGTTAGGTCGTCTCTGCATCTCCTAATCATGTGTGACGTTAAACACTTACTCAATGAAACTCTTTTCTTCAGCACTAATTGTTAAGCCTGAAAAGTTGATATTGAGCAAGGCCATTGAGCCAAGACGATTCAATAACTAGCACGGAGGAGAGATTATTTCAATAAAATAAGTTCACTTGAGCCAGATGGAGTTCCCAGGGTGCACTGGGACAATATGACACATGAAACTGTCCTCTGGCTTGTGTTGACAACTCTAACCGTGCTATTAAAAAGCCATCAACGAGCTGGAGTGAGGAATTGCAAGAAAGGACACAATGAGAGGGAAATTGAGGACATTTTAGACGAGAAGTAGGTAAGTGGTGAATATAAAATGCAGCAAAGCATGGCTGAGAGACTCCGAATTCCTCTGCGATCCTCAGTGACAGAGATCAAAGAAAGCTGCTATATTTCCACAGTTTTAACAGGCAGCCGTTATGTGACCTGCCCCTACACAGTGGGACTGGCTTGTCCGCCCAGTGAATTTCTAGGTAAAAGACCTCTGCACCCCACCCCCTGGTTTAAGAAGCTTTGTGTTTGTGCCGGGAATACCTCCAAGTAAACCAGTCCTCCCTTTAGATGTGGAGGCTCTTCCCCAGAGCTGTAGCTGTAAGACTGGTGCCAATATCTGCCATGTGAGACCTACACATCAGCCCTGCTAGGTCTGTAGAGAGACACCTGGAGACGTGCGAGCACTAAGAGACATGATCCTAAAACGGAAAACAGTTGGAAAACAAGCTCCTTCTGCTACCTTCTCTTCCGCCTCTTCTCTCTTTTAGATTTGCTCCCTTCCCTTTCATTTTCTTCATCTCTCTCTTGTGGCATATGCTTTACCTTCACCTGTTTTTCACCCTAAGAGGTCCGGTTAGTAACCAGGAGCCAACACCTCCATGACTTTACTTCTTCATCTGTACTTCCTGGGACCTGAGCCTTGTGCTGTCTGTCCTGGGATGCTGCTAACAGCCTCTTTAGGGAAGGAAGTGCCATCCTATAACAAGTCGGGTGGTATGTGACATCCAATTATCCAAACAGAATATAATGTAATTTCACCCATGGGCAGCACTGAAAGGAATGAATTTCCTCTGAGGGTGATGTATGAAGCCGCCTCTGCTATCTCTGTTTGCTGAGCCTCTTCCTTCATTCCTAGCTCCCCAGCAAATCTCTAAAGCTCAGAAGACGCTGGAGCACAGCACGTTTCACAGCTGAGGAACCAAGATAAACCAGAGACATAGCAGCTTGTTTAAATCCCAGAGCAAACAGACGCAAATTAATGGGTCTATCTTTATCCCTCCCTTTCACTCTTCTGTTTG
>NW_010421445.1:13804-16027 GCF_000710305.1 Buceros rhinoceros silvestris | reverse complement strand
TCCCTTTTCCTTTGTTCTCTTCCTTCTTTGTTTCTTGTTATGATAAACATGATTCATGCCACAGTGGCACTCAGGCTTTGCTTTACATCAGGGGAATGGCTAGACAAGACAGGACAGTTCAGGGGTTTTAGCAACTTGTATTTAAGCTGTTTTTCCCAGAGATGGGGTGCTGGTCAGGAAGGGGAATGGAGCTGTGCTGAGATGGGTTAGTTACAGCCTGAAGGGAAGGGCCAGCAAAGGTGCCAGGCTTTTTCCAATCTTCCATCTCACAGATTTTTAGTAATACTCTTAAATAACTTTATACCTACCCTCCAGTGAGGAAGTCTGGAGCATTCCTGACTGACTCTGGTTCAGGACAAAAGTTCAAGGCAGCTATAGAAAGAGAATCACATATAGCAAAACATTCGGAGCACCTGAGCAGTTTGGGTGTCTGACTGTGAATAGGAAGGGGTCGGTCAGCTCTTTGGATGCTTCTTGGCGTCTTGCTGCATGAGTGTGGTGCATCATAAGGTGCCACAGCCCGCAGGAGCTCTGGCCTTGTGTTTTAGCTCTGGCTGGATGTGGGAACCTGTTGTGCTGCCTCTGAGTACTTGCACCATGTGCCTGCCTGCACTAAGTACCACCGTGCTGCTCCTGAGTTAGAAACAGAGCAAACCAGGTACAGTGCCTCCGGCAGCTTTGGGAGGGGAAACAGAGACCTGGATGTTACTAACATGAGCACTAAAAACTTCCCTCTTAGCAGAGAATTGTCCAGATGCGAGCAGCAGATTATGCCATGATAAATGAATCACAAGTGTGAGGCAAGAGAAGGAGGAAAGCAGAGAGGAGTTGCTGTGAAGGAAGATGTTGGGTATTTGTCCGATCCCTGGACACAGCTCTGCTTCCTGACCGGCTGGGCGCTGCCCCAGGGGCTGCTGTGTGATTCCTCAGGCCAAAATCAGTCCCAGCTACGACACAGCTTCTGTGCTTCCTGATGAAATGCCTTGTGGCAAAATGGAATTGATAGGACTAAGGGTTAATTTTAGTCTTTTTGATGCCCTGTGCTCTAGGACAAGCTTTAGGATTTCTTTGTGGGCTGTCACTACTTTTGTGAGCTGAAGGTGGTATCATTCATGCCTCTACAAAGTTAGAGCCACTCAGATCCGTGTAGAGAAGTTCCTTCGAACGTGTGCTGGGATTAGCTGTGGGATTACCAGAATGTAGCAGAGTGATGGTTTGTCTAATCCAAGGTTATGCCACCGGAAAATTAAAACGATACATAGTTCTGAGGGCAACATAAAATGTGTATGCAGCATTCATCATGAAGGCCCGCAAGTGGAACACTGAGGGCTGTTTGCAGGACACTGTGTGTGAAACAGCTTTGGCTAACACATCATGCCTGTGTCTCCTCTCAGGCATTCCCTCGATCAGCACCGGCTCTGTCTGTGCCACTGAGAGGCTGATGAAGAGGCCAGGGTACCTCTGCTCTGCAGCATGTTACTGGCAGGTTCTTCCCTTCTGAAGGTTTGGAAGAGAGTGAGAGGAGAGTGTCCTCTTTGCAGCACTAGTAGGAGACTTAGGAAAGGCTGTGCTGGAGTGAAAGGAGCACCCAGCACTTCCCTGCTTGGTCAGGAAACATGAAAGCAAAAGTTGTGTTAATCCTGGGCTGGACTGTGATGCAGTCTTTAATTGTAGGATCACACACGATCTCCTGCATCATGCACCACATCAAACAGCATGCTCTGCAAACTCCAGCTGTATTCTGCTAAGCTGCTGCCTTCATGTTTATTTAAAAGAGCTGCTATGAAGCTTGTTTAAAAGTACATCCAATGGAAAATGACAGCAAATGGTGCTGAGAGCAGTTTTGCAGATCCCAAAGGCCTGAATGTACAGGAAACCCCTTTCCTGTGGGAACAGCACAGGGAGGATTCAGGAGAGCCAGCCCTGCCAGCCCTTTTTATGTGTCTCCTCTCCTACCCTGCTCTGCCTTTCTCCTTCCTGTTTAAGATAAATACCAACTGGTTGCTTGAGGCATCTTTGGCCTTCTGAAGTGGTGGTGCCTATTTGATCTGCCATCTGAAAGGATGTTGTAGCAGTTTGGCATGTGTGTGTCTTTTCTGCTTCCTTGCTGTGTCTTTGTCAGGGCTATAATTTAGGACTAATTAGTTCTCAGCTCTCAGGCCTCACAAAGGAGCATCAGCCCCTGGTGGACTCTATTTGCTGAATCCTTTATGAAATGGGAAC
>NW_010421445.1:12468-13698 GCF_000710305.1 Buceros rhinoceros silvestris | reverse complement strand
TACTGTACAAATAATTAGAATAACTTAACCACAGTCCCCTGGGATGCAGTTCGTGTGTAAAACACTTCCCTTCAGTGACGGGCTACTTTGGCAGCAGGGTAACAAAGAGCTGGAGGGGCCGAGACCTCTTGCCGGTAGACGCTGCCATCCTTTCGTCTGCATCCCCATGGGCCCCAATCCTTTCTAAGAACCTGTATTTCAGATTTATGCCTCTTCTAGAGAGCAGCGGAACAGAAGGGTGACATACAGGCTTGGAGGAGGCAGGATGCTGACAGGTTGTGTATGCGACTGCAGTAGATCCTCTAGTGACTCTTGTAGCTTTGAGGTCTGGTACACGTCGCATGTTGTGTTCTGGATGGGGATGGGGGCCTAGTGCCTTTCCCTTGGACCCTTAAACTCCGAACTGGGGAATCCTGTGGGTCTGGGTCACCTCGTTAGCTCTGTACAACAGAGTCATGCACATGCTCAATGGCTCTATCTCTGGCTCTGGAGTCCCTTAGCACCTTTGAGGCCAGTGGAGTTCGACAACAAAGGTAACACCACCTCAGTCAAGTGGTTCTGCATGATGCAAGGTTGAATCCCATTCATGTCCATAAAGATCAAGATCTCCAAGATCTCTTTTTTTTTTTTTTTTTGGTGTGACATCTTGTCATAGACAGAGCTGGAATGTTTCACATCTCTGGGATTTCAACTTTTCACAGTCCCCTCACGAATATTCAGTTGCTGCCTTGGGTAGTAATTTCCCTGCTTTTAATGTATTTGCACATTGAGGTTGAGTTATAGTTGCTGTGGGAACCATAACTTTGAGTTTTATGACTCAAAAAGAAGAAGAGTAGTATATTTATATACTTTATTTTGCGTGTGAATCAACACGTTAATATTGATGCAATGGAACGAGGAAGAGAAACAAACTTCTAAACAGAAAGCATAACATCAAGTAACGAGCTGTTTATTTTCTCTTCTGCAAAGTTCCCCTGACAGGCAGAATCCCCACAGTAAAAAAGGACAAATTATGAACTAGAAAGCAGACAAGGGGAAGCAAGAAAGCAGCAGATATCTGAGAAGTTAAATTAAGTTGTTAAGAGCTAAAGTGTTTGCTTTTACCAGTCGTAGATCCAACGTCCTAGGAACCTTTGTATAAAATCTGCCAGTAACTCAAAAAACTGAGATCTGCAGAGTCCACAACTCCCTGTGAGAAACTTGAGTCATGCTGACATTGTCGTTCAGGGG